>NC_057803.1:249630670-249649581 GCF_018294505.1 Triticum aestivum
CTAAATCTAGGTCGTACAAGGCCAATGGGCCCAAGTGGAGGTGATGTAACACCTTTGGACTTGTAGTTTGACTCGGATTCTGCTGCAGCATCAGATTGTTTCGTCCACAACTCGACGCTCCGGACGAATTTGAAGGTGATTCCAATTGGGTTGGAAAGTGCACGAAATCTAGTTTCCAACAAAAAAAGAATCACCCAATTCGGAGTCCGTATGAAAAACTTGTGTGCGTTTTGAGTCAGGTATGTCTGTGCAGTCCGAATCTGAATCCAGAACGTGAGAGACTTGGACTCTATCTTCTCTTGGGCCAAAAGTGACGTGAGAGAACTTTTTGGACAGCAAATAAACATCTCTTTCTTCCTTATCTTCATATGTGGATTGTACAAATGTCCCATACACCTGCAATTAGACAAAACACAAAAGTGTGTGAAGTATTTTTGTTCTGGATAACATAAATAGATTATTGAATAGTTTGCACTAGAAATCACCTGACAAATATGCATATATGCAATATTTTTGGTCATATCCAAGGTAGTCATGTCCTCATCATTTGGAGCTGGGAAGGCTTATACTATGGTAGCAAAAAGGGTCAGTAATAATCAATTCAGAGATGCAAAGTTGAATAAACGCTCAACGACGGTACTGTGCTGGTCCTAGGCTAGACTGTGCTAGAGACGCGAGCCTAGAACACCAACAAAATCACGGCGCGGCACGTAAACAAGGGAAAAGCACACTCTGAATTTTTTTTTCGCTCTTTTTTTTGCGCTCTTTTTTTTTGCGCTGCTTTTTTTTTGCGAAAAATCACTATAATGGCGAGTATCTCAAAACTCTTCCTAGCTCAAACTGACAGGATGGGCACGAAATTTTTCGACCAATTTTTTTTTTCGACTGCTCGGACCCAAAAACTGGAAACGGGTCAAAAAAAACTTCCTATAATGGCACCTGTCTCAAAACACTCAGAAACACCTAAAAATAGGATAGCCAGAAATTTTTTCGAAAAATGCGTTTTCGAAAAATTTTGGGCCTAAACGGAGCGTGGCTACCGGACTCTTTTTTTTTTCCGAAACCTACTCCGGCAAGGAAACACGAATCGGAATCTAGATGGATCCCGAAAACAAACCTAATAAGCAAGGAACTCGGATTGATGGTGGATATATGGTGGTGGTATATGGCAGCGGTGCTGGTAGCGGTGGTAGTATATGGATATGGATCGGTGGTGGTATATGGGCACGGATTGGTGGTGGTATATGGATACGAATTCGGAGCGGTGGTGGTAGATGGCAGGGGCGATGATGATGGTGCGGCGGCGGCGTGACAACTTATGACCAGAACTCGAAACTCTAAAAGACTAGACTCTAAGACCAGCAACTAGACCGACGATGCAACCGCAAATTCAACAAAGCAAAACCCTAAAAAGATTATGCAAAGGCTCAGATTGGTTCGGATATGATGAACTAACCCTAATTTTTTTGTGTGGCTTTTTCGTGGACTGTAGGTATGAAGAACAGACTCGATCTAAACTACGAAAAACTGTAAAATCTCACCGAGCAACCTGGAAATCTGATACCACTTGATAGAGGCAAAGGTGTCCCGTCTTTCGATGAGATGATGGATATCGCTTTGGTGGAAGTCGACTTTGACGATCCGACTACGAACGTGCGAGGACGTCGCGCCTTAGCAATCGCTAAACCAACTCCGAGAGGTTATTGACCACGCCAGAGCACGATCAACCTGACCACGAGGGTCTGTTTCCTGCGAGCAAACGAAGAACAAGCAAGAAACTGAGATTGCAATCTGGATATTGCGAATATAAGATGAAAGCTTTATTGATCAAGGTGGGGTTCTGTGACGCCGTTGTCTGGTCGTTGAACAGAAACGAAGTACGCGAAGTTGCAGCTATGGCGAACTTTTAATCTAAACAAAACCCAAAGTCTAAACGATGCCCTAAGGGCTGTATATATGGAGGAAGAGGGGGGAATTTCGTGGCCCTTGGTGGAGGGGTCCGAAATCAACCCTATCTCTTGTTTCCCCACACATACGGACTCTAAAAATAGCCTATACTTATGTATTTCGAAATTACATGGGTCTGGCCCAATAATAAGGTGACGCAGCACCTAAAATAGCCTCGGGACGAAATTTATGAAGTGGCATCTTGTATATTTCGTCCAAGGCTTCATGCACCCATTATGGTGGCTTCAAAGTCCTGAAATCATCACTTGTAACTCCGTTCTTGTTCCCCTTGCGCATGCCATCATCTCCATGCTTGTTCTTGCTCCAATGTTCATCCTTCTCCAAGCTAGGCCCTTCATTTGTAAGCAAAACAAATGTATCCAATTTAGGCAGCATCATATTCTCATGAACATTAGAATCATTACCAAGAAACGAAAGTACCTGGTAATTTAGTTGGCGTGCACGAGCTCTAGTAATTGGTCCAGTATGTATAGCAGCAGGGGCTGTGGGTGTAACAATTGTATTGATGTCCTCATCAGAGAGGGCCCGAACCTGGGTAAACATTGTGTCCCTCGTCTCCTGTTACCATCAATCCTAGACACACAGTTCAGGACCCCCTACCCGAGATCCGCCGGTTTTGACATCGACAACAGACTTAGTCACTCGGCGATCCACAATTTCCTCTTGGATGCTCTTGACCATAACACCTAACCGTCTGGAGGATGCACAGTCCTCAAAGGTAACAGGCGTTGGTTCCACACAGGAACAATCTCTTCAGTGATGCTCAATCACTTTGGGTTTGTAGGTGTTTGGGTTTGGGTTTTCCTCACTTGCTGATTTTCGCTCAAAGTCCTTAGAGTATGGGATGCTCTCAATGGCAAGTGTCAGTTTCTCTCGGAGCAGCCAACCAGGTAGTGGTTGTAGGGGGCAGCTATTTATAGCCTAGGGAGCAGCCCGACATGATAAGACATAAATGCCCTTCATTGATATGACCGTTAGGTGGGTAGATATTTTGGGACAACTGGCGCGTAGCGTAGCAATGGTCAGAAATTTGGCTATCAAATTCCTTAGGGCTATCATGTTCCTCAGTAGTAGGCAATCCACACTCGTGAATTCCTCACTCCTCAGTCAGAACAAATTCCTCAGAGACCAGAAGATCTCCGTCTCTGTCACTGAAGAAAATGACTGAACTGTATGAGATTTCCAATGGCTTCACTCGAAAGGATTAGGTAGGTGTAGGATTTTGAGATGAGCATCACTTGGAAACTTTTCCTTAGTTTTACATCGACCCCCTTTAACAGTACAGTGTTTCCTATGACTCAAGAAAGAGAAAAACAAAACTATGAAAGCAAAAGTCTTCATGCTTCATACTCCTCACATGAATATCAAGTCTTCGGGATCACACCAATTTCTGCACTTTCAATGTCTTCAAAAAGCCAAAGTCCTTACTTGATTTAGGGGTCAACTTTCTGTGTAAATATCAAACTCCTCATAGACTTATAGACCTCTGTCCACTCATAAACGCATTAGTCCCTTAACCTATAGGTCTTCAATACACCAAAATCACTAAGGGTCACTAGATGCACTTACAATCTCCCCCTTTTTGGCGATTGATGACAATATAGGTTAAGTTTTCAACGGGGATAAACATATGAAGTGTAAATACTGATATTGAGGAATTTGATTGCAAGATATAGAAGAACTCCCCCTGAAGATGTGCATATGTGAGCAATTTGCTTTGAAGAGCAAATGCACATTGTAGAGTAGAATCATGGAGATCTCCCCATATCTTGTAATTCATACACGCATTTAACGTATAATATGAAGAATTTGAAATGCATGATGAAATATGGTGACTGATGTAGATCAGCATGCGTGCATTAACATATCTGAGGAAATAGCATGCATATAAATAGAGTAAAAGTACCAGACCACCATCAGACTTAAGTTTACAACTTGATCCAACAAAAACTTCAGAAGAACGAGAGTTGCAACTTTAAAAAATGCCCATATATTGACCCGCTTGAAGACTAACTCAAATTTCTCCCCCTTTGTCATTGAATGACCAAAAGGGACGATAAATGAGGACTAACGCCCCTGAAGAATATCATCATGAAGTCGATGGAGGAGCGCTGGCGTTGTTGGAGTCGTCCGTTGATGTAGAGCCTGCCGCAGTTTCGTTCAACTCTTCGGCTTCATCTGTCTTGCGCGATGAAGAATATGGACTGACCACCAAGTGTGGAACTTTGACCTTCTTGAATTTTTTCAAAGGTAGCTGAGATGAGTCAAGGTCATGTTGGAAGCCCATCTGCTTGAGATCTTCATCACCATAGAGGTGAGACAATACAACCCAAGTGTGTTCAAAAACATCATGCAAGTAGTAGTGGTTCTTCTTCACAGTGTTTTGCATGATTGTCATGTTCTAAAGAATTGAACCAAACTGATGCTTGACCCACTTGTGATTGTGATCCACCTTCTGATGAAGACTGAGGAGAAGCTCACGATCAGTCATCGCCCTTGGAGCAGTGGCTTGAGGATATTTCTTTAAAGCATTTGCGGCAGTGTCATGGGTGGCAGAGTCATCATTGGTGGAATAAGATGCAGCTTTGCGAAACTGTCCATCCAATGGACAAGTGCCTTCATCGATAACAGCAGCCTTGCCCTTCTCATCAGCTGAGAAAATAGTCCTTTTGAGGACTTCAATTGGTGGCAAGTAGCTGAGATTATTTTGACAATTAGCCTTATAGTTGATTGAAGACCTTGATCTGATGAATCTCGTGATCCAGGGAGCGTAAGGCTTCAATTCGAACGGTGATAGGGCTACATTGGCCAAAGTCATCATGAAGAAATTGTGGTAGTTGATAGGAATACCATGTATGATGTTGAAAATAAAATTCTTCATGATGCCAACAACTTCTTCATCATCAGGATTGTGGCCCTTGATTGGACTGAGGGTTTTGGTCAATATATTGTATGTAGTCCTTGGCACATAAAGCAGTTCCTTGACGAGGAATTTGGTTCTAGGAGCATGGCCTGGCTTCAAAGGCTTCATCAGGAATTGCATCAGATGGTTGGAGAGCTCAGGTTCATCATAGATGCACCTTGCACCTTCAGTGGGAGGACTGACTGGGACGGCGTGAAGCAATTTAGAGGTCGGTGCTTTGTAGTGAATATTTTCTGGCATCCAGTCCAATACCCATGAATTCACATCTTCAACGTTGCCAATGATGTGAAAGATGGAATAGAACTGAAGAATGAGTTCTTCATTCCAGTTGTAGATGTCGGCGCAGAGGTTGAGTAGCCCAGCATCATGAAGAACACTGAGGACTGGGGTGAAGCATGGTAGAGACTCCATGTCCACATGAGGAATCTGCTTATGGTCAAAGAACTTGTCCTTATTAAACAGCAGCAAGGAATAGAAGTTCATCTGGCTAGCAGTCCAAAAGTGCTTGCGTCGAAGACGAGCAGCGTCATAAGGATTGTACTCAGTGAAGAAGATATGCTCATTGAAGAAGTCATCAGCCTTGAACTTCTGCTTTTTGGTGAGAGGATTCATTGGCTTAGGCTAAAGATTTGCAGTTGAAGTCTTCACAGCCTCTCGAATCACAGTCTCTGGAGCCACATGCTGAGGAATTTCAAGAGCAATGTCATCATTAGCAGGCTTGACCTCCATTTCTTCAGCAACATTTGCATCAACACTAGTGGCTGGAACTTCTTCAGGAATAGTGAGAAGACAAGCTTGATGTTCTTCAGAGCCTGTGTAAATTTCTTCAGTTTGGACTGGGGACTGAGGAATTTGTTGTAGAGGGGTGTAGAGAGGTGAATTGGGGTGATGACTTTCCAGTAGTCGTCATTCAAAATAGGAGTGGTACACACAATGTACACATCTTCATCTTCATCATCTATTTCTTGGACGCCTGCCTCTTCAGCTGTGAACTGGGGCATGGGCGATGATACCTGTGGAGTTGAAGGGATGTTATCCACTTCAATTTCTCCATCCAACTACTCTGGCGTGGCAGCAGAAGGATCTTCTTCATTAGGTTCACTTGGAATCACATATTCCTGATAGAGGCAAAGGTGTCCTGTCTTTCGATGAGATGATGGATATCGCTTTGGTGGCAGTCGACTTTGACGATCCGACTACGAACGTGCGAGGACGTCGCGCCTTAGCAATAGCTAAACCAACTCCGAGAGGTTATTGACCACGCCGGAGCACGATCAACCTGACCACGAGGGTCTGTTTCTTGCGAGCAAACGAAGAACAAGCAAGAAACTGAGATTGCAATCTGGATATTGCTAATATAAGATGAAAGCTTTATTGATCAAGGTGGGGTTCTGTGACGCCTTTGTCTGATCGTTGAACACAAACGAAGTACACGAAGTTGCAGCTATGGCGAACTTTTAATCTAAACAAAACCCGAAGTCTAAACGATGCCCTAAGGGCTGTATATATGGAGGAAGAGGGGGGGAATTTCGTGGCCCTTGGTGGAGGGGTCCGAAATCAACCCTATCTCTTGTTTCCCCCACATACGTACTCTAAAAATAGCCTATACTTATGTATTTCGAAATTACATGGGCCTGGATCAATAATAAGGTGACGCAGCACCTAAAATAGCCTCGGGACAAAATTTATGAAGTGGCATCTTGTATATTTCGTCCAAGGCTTCATGCACCCATTATGGTGGCTTCAAAGTCCTGAAATCATCACTTGTAACTCCGTTCTTGTTCCCCTTGCGCATGCCATCATCTCCATGCTTGTTCTTGCTCCAATGTTCATCCTTCTCCAAACTAGGCCCTTCATTTGTAAGCAAAACAAATGTATCCAATTTAGGCAGCATCATATTCTCATGAACATTAGAATCATTACCAAGAAACGAAAGTACCTGGTAATTTAGTTGGCGTGCACAAGCTCTAGTAATTGGTCCAGTATGTATAGCAGCAGGGGCTGTGGGTGTAACAATTGTATTGATGTCCTCATCATCCTCCCCTTCTTGAAATGAAGTTGTCCTCGACGGAAGTTCATCTTCCTCACCCAAATAAGGCTTCAAATCTGCAATGTTAAAAGTGGGATTAACCCCAAAATCTGCAGGCAGCTCAAGTTTATATGCATTATCATTTATTTTCTCTAACACCTTAAAGGGACCATCAGCACGTGGCATTAACTTTGATTTGCGCAAATCAGGAAATCTATCCTTACGCAAATGTAACCAAACAAGATCTCCAGGTGCAAACACAACATATTTCTACCCTTATCTCCAGCAAGTTTATATTTAGCATTCATACGCTCAATGTTTTCCTTAGTTAACTCATGCATTTTTAAAATCAATTCAGCACGTTGTTTAGCATCAAAATTAACCTTCTCTGAAGATGGAAGAGGCAACAAATCAATAGGTGCACGAGGTAGGAAACCATACACAACTTCAAAAGGGCACATCTTAGTAGTAGAATGCAATGAACGATTATAAGCAAATTCAATATGAGGCAAGCATTCCTCCCACATTTTCTTATTATTCTTCAAAACAGCCCTAAGGTAGTAGACAATGTTCTATTGACTACTTCAGTTTGTCCATCAGTTTGGGGGTGACAAGTAGTACTAAAAAGCAGTTTAGTCCCCAACTTAGCCCATAAACATCTCCAAAAGTGGCTAAGAAATTTAGTATCATGATCTGAAACAATAGTATTTGGCACACCATGCAAGCGAATAATTTCACGAAAGAACAAATCAGCAACATTAACAGCATCATCGCTTTTATGACATGGTATAAAGTGTGCCATTTTCGAGAATCTATCCACGACAACAAATATGCTATCCCTCCCCTTCTTTGTTCGAGGTAAACCTAAAACAAAGTCCATAGATATATACTCCCAAGGAACACTAGGTACAGGCAAAGGCATATATAAACCATGAGGATTGAGTCGTGACTTAGCTTTTTGACATGTAGTGCAGCGAGCAATAAAACGCTTAACATCTCGTCTCATCTTTGGCCAAAAGAAATGTGTAGCAAGTACGTCCTCCGTCTTCTTCACGCCAAAGTGTCCCATTAATCCTCCTCCATGCGCCTCCTGCAACAACAAAAGACGAATGGAGCTAGCTGGAATGCATACCTTGTTAGCACGAAACACAAATCCATCATTAACGACGAACTTGTTCCACATTCTTCCTTCTTTACAATTCTGCATTACATCTTTAAAATCAGCATCATGCACATATTGATCTTTGATGGTCTCCAAACCAAATATTTTGATGTCAAGTTGTGAAAGCATAGTATAGCGGCGAGACAATGCATCAGCAATAACATTTTCTTTTCCCTTCTTGTGTTTAATGAAATAAGGAAAAGTCTCAATGAATTCAACCCATTTAGCATGTCTACGATTCAGTTTAGCTTGACTTTTAATATGTTTCAAAGATTCATGATCAGAATGTATAACAAATTCTTTGGGCCATAAATAATGTTGCCATGTTTCTAAAGTCCGAACAAGAGCATATAATTCTTTATCATAAGTAGAATAATTCAGCCTAGGCCCACTCAATTTTTCAGAAAAGTATGCAACAGGTTTGCCATCTTGTAATAACACACCGCCTAATCCAATTCCACTAGCATCACATTCAAGCTCAAAAGTCTTATTAAAATCAGGAAGTTGGAGTAAAGGAGCATGTGTCAACTTATCTTTCAATACCAAGAAGGCTTCCACCTGTGCGGTACCACAAAGAAAAGGCACGTCTTTCTTTGTAAGCTCATTGAGAGGTGCAGCAATGGTGCTGAAATCTCTCACAAAACGCCTATAGAATCCAGCGAGGCCAAGAAAACTCCTCACTTGTGTGACCGTTTTGGGCTGCGGCCAACTCTCAATAGCTTCAATCTTGGCTTTATCAGCTTCAATTCCCTGTGGAGTAACAACATAGCCAAGAAAAGATACTCGGTCGGTGCAAAAGGTGCACTTCCCAAGGTTACCAAACAAACGTGCATCACGTAGAGCAATAAAAACAGCACGTAAATGTTCCAAATGTTCTTCCAAAGATCTGCTATAAATCAATATGTCATCAAAGTAAACTACCACAAATCGTCCAATGAAAGCACGTAAAACTTCGTTCATTTATCTCATGAAAGTACTAGGTGCATTAGTTAACCCAAAAGGCATGACTAACCACTCATATAATCCAAACTTAGTTTTAAATCCTGTTTTCCATTCATCTCCCAATTTCATACGAATTTGATGGTATCCACTACGCAAATCAACTTTGGAGAATACTGTAGAGCCACTCAATTCATCAAGCATATCATTGAGCCTAGGAATAGGATGACGATAACGAATAGTAATATTATTAATGCCTCTACAATCAACACACATACGTGATGTACCATCCTTTTTCGGCACTAGAATAATAGGAACATCACAAGGACTAAGGGGTTTGCGTATATAACCTTTGTCGAGAAGCTCTTGTACTTGACGCATAATCTCCTTCATCTCCTCTGGATTGGTACGGTATGGTGCACGGTTTGGCAGTGAAGCACCGGGAATTAAGTCAATCTGATGCTCAATCCCTCGAATAGGTGGTAATCCCGGTGGCACGTCTTGTGGAAAGATGTCAGCGAACTCCTGCAAAATGTTAGTGACAGCAGGAGGCAAAGAGGAAGGCACGTCCTCGAATGAAAATAATGCCTCTTTGCACACAAAAGCATAGCAAACAGATTTGCTGAAATCTAGCTCATCAATATCAGATTTGGTGGCAAATAAACATGCACTTTTCAATTTAATTTCAGAAGCAACACTAGATGGTTTATTATTAGGCTTCATTTGTTGCTCAAATTCTTTTGCCACAATCTGATTTTCACTCTTATTCTTCTCCTGTTTTGCTTTATTAGCTCTATTAATATCATCTTTCAAAATGGAATCAGGAGTCATAGGAAGCAAAGTAATATTTTTATCCTTATGAACAAGAGTATAATGATTGTTTCTACCATGGTGTACAGAGTTTTTATCAAATTGCCATGGTCTACCAAGTAATAAGGAACATGCTTGCATAGGTACCACATCACAATCAACACAATCAGCATATGTAGAGATACTAAAATGCACATGAACAATACGTGTTACCTTAACCTTGCCGCTGTTGTTGAACCATTGGATGTAGTAAGGATGTGGATGTGGTCTTGTGGTGAGAGAAAGCTTCTCCACCATCTCCATGCTAGCCAAGTTGTTGCAGCTCCCTCCGTCTATTATGACACGCACAGAACGTTCCTTCACAACTCCCTTGGTATGGAACAAATTGTGCCTCTGATTTTCTTCAGCTTGTGTGACCTGCACACTCAAAACACGTTGAGCAACTAAACATTCATACCTGTCAGCGTCTTCAGGAGCCATGTATTGCGTCTCATGATTAGAATCATCTCCACCATGTTCTTCACGTGTAATAAGAGCCAAAGTCTCCTCATCATAGTCACTAGCGGACTCATATCCACCATCTGCGGTAGCAATCATCACACGCGGAGATTTGCATTCTCTCGCATAATGACCTCCTCCCTTACAACGACGACAAATATATCACTTGTGTGCCCTGTTGATGCCATGGAAGAAGTGATAGAGGCAAAGGTGTCCCGTCTTTCGATGAGATGGTGGATTTCGCTTTGGTGGAAGTCGACTTTGACGATCCGACTACGAACGTGCGAGGACGTCGCGCCTTAGCAATCGCTAAACCAACTCCGAGAGGTTATTGACCACGCCGGAGCACGATCAACCTGACCACGAGGGTCTGTTTCCTGCGAGCAAACAAAGAACAAGCAAGAAACTGAGATTGCAATTTGGATATTTGCGAATATAAGATGAAAGCTGATGAGGACATGACTACCTTGGATATGACCAAAAATATTGCATATATGCATATTTGTCAGGTGATTTCTAGTGCAAACTATTCAATAATCTATTTATGTTATCCAGAACAAAAATACTTCACACACTTTTGTGTTTTGTCTAATTGCAGGTGTATGGGACATTTGTACAATCCAGATATGAAGATAAGGAAGAAAGAGATGTTTATTTGCTGTCCAAAAAGTTCTCTCACGTCACTTTTGGCCCAAGAGAAGATAGAGTCCAAGTCTCTCACGTTCTGGATTCAGATTCGGACTGCACAGACATACCTGACTCAAAACGCACACAAGTTTTTCATACGGACTCCGAATTGGGTGATTATTTTTTTGTTGGAAACTAGATTTCGTGCACTTTCCAACCCAATTGGAATCACCTTCAAATTCGTCCGGAGCGTTGAGTTGTGGACGAAACAATCTGATGCTGCAGCAGAATCCGAGTCAAACTACAAGTCCAAAGGTGTTACATCACCTCCACTTGGGCCCATTGGCCTTGTACGACCTAGATTTAGTTTTAGGCTGCCTTGGGACGTCCTCCCACCTCCTTGGCCGCCACCCCTTGCTCCTATATAAGTAGATTCATCTAGTAGCTTTTCCTTGGGATTTGTTTAGTTAAAAGTTAGCCATTGCAACTTCGTGTACTTCGTTTGTGTCCAACGACCAGACCAAGACCGCTTCCGGATCCCCACCATTATCAATACCTCATATATATTTGCAATATTCAGATTGCTTTATCATATTCTTGCTCGTTCTTCGATTGCTTGCAGGAATAGACCTTCGTGGTCAGGCTGACCGTGCTTCTAGCATCGTCAGTAACCTCAGGAGATTGGTTTAGCGATTGCTAAGGCGCAACGTCGTGCACGTTTGTAGTCGGGTCGTCAAAGTCGTCTCCACCAAATCGATAGTTATCATCTCATCGAAAGATCGGGACACCCCACCTCTATCAATTGTAAAGAAGGAAGAATGTGGAACAAGTTTGTCGTTAACGATGGATTTGTGTTTCGTGCTAACAAGCTATGCATTCCAGCTAGCTCCGTTCGTCTTTTGTTGTTGCAGGAGGCGCATGGAGGAGGATTAATGGGACACTTTGGCGTGAAGAAGACGGAGGACGTACTTGCTACACATTTCTTTTGGCCAAAGATGAGACGTGATGTTGAGCGTTTTATTGCTCGATGCACTACATGTCAAAAAGCTAAGTCACGACTCAATCCTCATGGTTTATATATGCCTTTGCCTGTACCTAGTGTTCCTTGGGAGGATATATCTATGGACTTTGTTTTAGGTTTACCTCGAACAAAGAAGGGGAGGGATAGCATATTTGTTGTCGTGGATAGATTCTCGAAAATGGCACACTTTATACCATGTCATAAAAGCGATGATGCTGTTAATGTTGCTGATTTGTTCTTTCGTGAAATTATTCGCTTGCATGGTGTGCCAAATACTATTGTTTCAGATCGTGATACTAAATTTCTTAGCCACTTTTGGAGATGTTTATGGGCTAAGTTGGGGACTAATCTGCTTTTTAGTACTACTTGTCACCCCCAAACTGATGGACAAACTGAAGTAGTCAATAGAACGTTGTCTACTATGCTTAGGGCTGTTTTGAAGAATAATAAGAAAATGTGGGAGGAATGCTTGCCTCATATTGAATTTGCTTATAATCGTTCATTGCATTCTACTACTAAGATGTGCCCTTTTGAAGTTGTGTATGGTTTCCTACCTCGTGCACCTATTGATTTGTTGCCTCTTCCATCTTCGGAGAAGGTTAATTTTGATGCTAAACAACGTGCTGAATTGATTTTAAAAATGCATGAGTTAACTAAGGAAAACATTGAGCGTATGAATGCTAAATATAAACTTGCTGGAGATAAGGGTAGAAAACATATTGTGTTTGCACCTAGAGATCTTGTTTGGTTACATTTGCGTAAGGATAGATTTCCTGATTTGCGCATGATGAGGACATGACTACCTTGGATATGACCAAAAATATTGCATATATGCATATTTGTCAGGTGATTTCTAGTGCAAACTATTCAATAATCTATTTATGTTATCCAGAACAAAAATACTTCACACACTTTTGTGTTTTGTCTAATTGCAGGTGTATGGGACATTTGTACAATCCACATATGAAGATAAGGAAGAAAGAGATGTTTATTTGAAAAGTTCTCTCACGTCACTTTTGGCCCAAGAGAAGATAGAGTCCAAGTCTCTCACGTTCTGGATTCAGATTCGGACTGCACAGACACACCTGACTCAAAACGCACACAAGTTTTTCATACGGACTCCGAATTGGGTGATTCTTTTTTTGTTGGAAACTAGATTTCGTGCACTTTCCAACCCAATTGGAATCACCTTCAAATTCGTCCGGAGCGTTGAGTTGTGGACGAAACAATCTGATGCTGCAGCAGAATCCGAGTCAAACTACAAGTCCAAAGGTGTTACATCACCTCCACTTGGGCCCATTGGCCTTGTACGACCTAGATTTAGTTTTAGGCTGCCTTGGGACGTCCTCCCACCTCCTTGGCCGCCACCCCTTGCTCCTATATAAGTAGATCCATCTAGTAGCTTTTCCTTGGGATTTGTTTAGTTAAAAGTTAGCCATTGCAACTTCGTGTACTTCGTTTGTGTCCAACGACCAGACCAAGACCGCTTCCGGATCCCCACCATTATCAATACTTCATATATATTTGCAATATTCAGATTGCTTTATCATATTCTTGCTCGTTCTTCGATTGCTTGCAGGAATAGACCTTCGTGGTCAGGCTGACCGTGCTTCCAGCATCGTCAGTAACCTCAGGAGATTGGTTTAGCGATTGCTAAGGCGCAACGTCGTGCACGTTTGTAGTCGGATCGTCAAAGTCGTCTCCACCAAATCGATAGTTATCATCTCATCGAAATATCGGGACCCTCGCCTCTATCAAGTGGTATCAGTTTTCAGGTTGCTCGGTGAGAATTTCCAGTTTTCCTAGGTTAGATTTATTTTCTTACCTATTGTCCAAGAAAAAGCCACACAAAAAAAGTTAGATCTGTTCATCCTTTATCCAAGCCAGTCTGAGCCTTTGCAATTTTCTATTCATTGCTTGCATAGTTGAATTATCGGTTGCATCGTCGTGTCAGTTGCTGGTCTTAGCGTCTAGTTCCTTTAGAGTTTCGAGTTCTGTTCACATTAGTCACGCCGCCGCTGCATCATTATCCCTTCCGCTGTCCACCATCCCATCTATTAATTTCCACCACATGCTACGCACTGTTCATTGTCATAATCATAGTTGAGGTCATTCACATCTTCGCCTGATCGAATCTGCATCTTATCTAGTTTGTCTTGGAAAGAAAAAAAAGAAGATAGAGAAAAAAAAGAGAAAAAAGGAAAAAAAAGAAAAAGAGAGAGAAGAAAAAGAAAAAAAAAGCGTGAGAAAAAAAAGAGAGAAGAAAAAAAATTGGATCTATCTAGAATCAATCTCGTATCTGAATTCGGATTGGAATCTGTTTTGCGCACTGTTCAGTAAAACAGGTGTATCTTCCTTATACGAAGTCCGTTTTGGCTCCGTGAGTACTCAAATTGAAGCTAGCGATGAGCCGCATCTAAATAGTTGCAGAAGCTTGTTCAATATTTGATACCTCAAAATTGGCTTCTAAATAGGTCTTTTTTCCCTCCGAAGTTCATGAACATAGGTTGTTCCAATTTTTCAGGCCAGTTTTAGAATTCTTTGACTCCTCATATCAACTCGGAATTGAGTGATTCTTTTTGCATTGGAAAGCTTGAGTTAGTAGCATTCTTTGAAAGAATTTATCAGAAAATTGTCTCAAACTTTTCAAGAGGAAAGTTGGAGAGAGAGTTGTTGTATATCCTGCTTGGCAGTTGTTTTTCATCATTATCTTCACTGCCGTTGTGATCTTCACTTATATCTTGCTGTCAAGAGCTACTTAGTATCATTCATTGATGCTAGTTGTGCTACGCCGTGACCTCATTAGTGTTCTAGGCTCGCGTCTCTAGTACGGTCTAGCCTAGGACCAGCACAGTACCGTCGTTGAGCGTTTATTCAACATTGCATCTTTGAATTGATTATTGTTAATCTTTTGCTACCATATATAGCCAACCCAGCTCCACATATTTCTACACCGTGTATACGTACGTTCCCCTGGCAATCGTTTTACACAATCTTCGGAGTTATTTGACACCGCTGGTTGCCTGTCACCACCTGCCACATGGTAAGAACTTGTAAGATATTGATATTTGCTTTACTGTGAGCACTTTACAACCACATCCTAGTAGTTCATAGGAACATTATTCTCGAATTTTGGTTCTTGTTTCTACTAATCATGACAGGTTCCAGAGATAGAAGTTCTTGGATGACGGACACATCTTCACCATCACGAGAGTTGGGACAACACACACAAGCATATGGTCAGGTTATCTCTTTACCATCATTTGAGGGTAGATTTAATCCTGCTATTTATCTAGCTTGGGAGCTTGAAGTAGAACAAGTTTTTAGTCACCATGATTTTTCTGAACTTGAGAGAGTACGAGCTACCATTAGAGCATTTACTGGTTTTGCTTCTGTTTGGTGGAGTGTACATTGTAAGAAAAACATTGATAACCAACCCACAACTTGGAAAGTTTTGAAAGTTGTAATGAGACAACAATTTTTTCCTCCTTACTATCGTCGTGAATTGCGTCGCAAATTGGAGCAATTAAAACAAGGCAGTAACACTGTTCATGCTTACTACCAAGAGTTCAAATCTTATATGCATCATTGTGACATAGAAGAATCTAAGGATGATACAATGAATAGATTTTTTGGTGGTTTGAACCATGATATTCAGGCAAGATTTCAGTATATTCCTCGTTGCATTACTGGTATGTATGTCCGTGCCTGTACCTTTGAGAGACAAATACAGGAGGATGCATTGGGTGACTACAATAACTACTATTCCAGTTCATGCTCACCACCGCCGGTTGGTTACTCCACTATTGCACCTACTAGAGCAGCCCCACCTCGGATTGTGAGCGCGATATCATCTCAAGAGTATGGTACATTGTCAACGTCCGTACCTACATCAGCTACATCTCTGCGAGGTAACAGTAAAGGTCTTGATGATATAACTTCACATGAGAATGAAGCATGCCTAGTTAACTTGAATGCATCATGTGTTGAGTTACCTGTTGATTTGAGCACACCACCTGTTTTAGAGACTCTTGTTACTGTCATGAATGCGTCATGTGATCAAACAACTGAAATATCAACAATTTTGAGTGCACCCATTGAATTAACTGTTGATGCAAAAGAACCAATGTTTAATCATTTTGATATGACCTCTAAACTTGATGATGATTCTGTGTCCAATGACTTATGGCATGTTTGCTTATTTAAGCATGTTGTAGCATGTAAATTTGATGCAAGTAAGGTTTATTCATCGAAGTTAGGATGGTTTAATGATGAACATTGCCAATCTTTTGAAGTGAATAAGAGCTTCACTTATATGTGCAAACTGAGTTGCAATATTTTCATGCCTTCTACTTCTTGTGCTAATTTTTTGGCTTTAGATTTTATGAACTATGCAAGTTACTCATCTATTAATGTGTCATATATGCAAAAATTAAGGGAAGTAAAAATGGATGACATATACATATACAACATGTACACCTTGTCTCTTTTGTTAGCCACATTTCAGATTAAGCAACGCCGAGGACGGCTCTATTTTCAAGAAGGGGAGGATGATGAGGACATGACTACCTTGGATATGACCAAAAATATTGCATATATGCATATTTGTCAGGTGATTTCTAGTGCAAACTATTCAATAATCTATTTATGTTATCTAGAACAAAAATACTTCACACACTTTTGTGTTTTGTCTAATTGCAGGTGTATGGGACATTTGTACAATCCACATATGAAGATAAGGAAGAAAGAGATGTTTATTTGCTGTCCAAAAAGTTCTCTCACGTCACTTTCCCAAGAGAAGATAGAGTCCAAGTCTCTCACGTTCTGGATTCAGATTCGGACTGCACAGACATACCTGACTCAAAACGCACACAAGTTTTTCATACGGACTCCGAATTGGGTGATTATTTTTTTGTTGGAAACTAGATTTCGTGCACTTTCCAACCCAATTGGAATCACCTTCAAATTCGTCCGGAGCGTTGAGTTGTGGACGAAACAATCTGATGCTGCAGCAGAATCCGAGTCAAACTACAAGTCCAAAGGTGTTACATCACCTCCACTTGGGCCCATTGGCCTTGTACGACCTAGATTTAGTTTTAGGCTGCCTTGGGACGTCCTCCCACCTCCTTGGCCGCCACCCCTTGCTCCTATATAAGTAGATCCATCTAGTAGCTTTTCCTTGGGATTTGTTTAGTTAAAAGTTAGCCATTGCAACTTCGTGTGCTTCGTTTGTGTCCAACGACCAGACCAAGACCACTTTTCGGATCCCCACCATTATCAATACCTCATATATATTTGCAATATTCAGATTGCTTTATCATATTCTTGCTCGTTCTTCGATTGCTTGCAGGAATAGACCTTCGTGGTCAGGCTGACCGTGCTTCCGGCATCGTCAGTAACCCCAGGAGATTGGTTTAGCGATTGCTAAGGCGCAACGTCGTGCACGTTTGTAGTCGGATCGTCAAAGTCGTGTCCACCAAATCGATAGTTATCATCTCATCGAAAGATCGGGACACCCTCGCCTCTATCAAGTGGTATCAGTTTTCAGGTTGCTCGGTGAGAATTTCCAGTTTTCCTAGATTAGATTTATTTTCTTACCTATTGTCCAAGAAAAAGCCACAAAAAAGAGTTAGATCTATTCATCCTTGGTCCAAGCCAGTCTGAGCCTTTGCAATTTTCTTTTCATTGCTTGCATAGTTGAATTATCGGTTGCATCGTCGTGTCGAGTTGCTGGTCTTAGTGTCTAGTTCGTTTAGAGTTTCGAGTTCTGTTCACATTAGTCACGCCACCGCTGCATCATTATCTCTTCCGCTGTCCACCACCCATCCATCAATTTCCACCACGTGCTACCCACCATTCATTGTCATAATAATAGTTGAGATCGTTCACATCTTCACTTGATCCAATCTGCATCTTATCTAGTTTGTTTTGGAAAGAGGGAGAAAAAAAGAGAGAAAAAAAACGAGAGAAAAAAAAAGAAAAAAAAGTCAGAGAAAAAAAGGAGAGAAAGAAAAAAAAAGTGCGAGAAAAAAAGAGAGAAAAAAAAAACAAAATTCGGATCTTTTTAGACTCAATCTCGTAGTTGAATTCGGATTGGAATCTGTTTTGTGCACTGTTCAGTAAAACAGCTTGGCTGTTGTTTCACATCATTATCTTTACTGCCGTTGTGATCTTCACTTATATCTTGCTGTCCAGAGCTACTTAGTATCCTTCATTGATGCTGGTTGTGCTACGACGTGACCTCATTAGTGTTCTAGGCTCGCGTCTCTAGTTTGGTCTAGCCTAGGACCAGCACAGTACCGTCGTTGAGCGTTTATTCAACATTGCATCTTTGAATTGATTATTGCTAATCTTTTGCTACCATATATAGCCAACCCAGCTCCACATATTTCTACACCGTGTATACGTACGCTCCCCTGGCAATCGTTTTACTCAATATTTGGAGTTACTTGACACCGCTGGTTGCCAATCACCGCCTGCTGCATGGTAAGAACTTGTAAGACATTGATATTTGCTTTACTGTGAGCGTTTTACCACCACATCCTAGTAGTTATAGGAACATTATTTTTGGGTTTTGTTTCTTGTTCTACTAATCATGACAGGATCCAGAGTCAATTCATGGGCTTTGTCGATCGCGGGAGACGTGCCACCACCTTTGCAAATACCACAACCATCACGAGAGGTGCACAAACATCCAAATGCACATGATCAGGTTAATGTATCTATACCACCATTTAATGGCCGTTTTAAACCTGCTTTATATATTGAATGGGAGTTCGACATAAAAAATATATTTGCTTCCCATAATTTTGATGAACATAAAAAGGTTAAGGTTGCGGTTGGTTCTTTCACTGGTTATGCTTTGGTTTGGTGGAGTGAATATTGTCGGTTACACCCTGATTATATACCTACTACTTGGGATGATTTGAAACTT
>NC_057803.1:249650958-249709970 GCF_018294505.1 Triticum aestivum
TGATGAGGACATGACTACCTTGGATATGACCAAAATTATTGCATATATGCATATTTGTCAGGTGATTTCTAGTGCAAACTATTCAATAATCTATTTATGTTATCCAGAACAAAAATACTTCACACACTTTTGTGTTTTGTCTAATTGCAGGTGTATGGGACATTTGTACAATCCACATGTGAAGATAAGGAAGAAAGAGATGTTTATTTGCTGTCCAAAAAGTTCTCTCACGTCACTTTTGGCCCAAGAGAAGATAGAGTCCAAGTCTCTCACGTTCTGAATTCAGATTCGGACTGCACAGACATACCTGACTCAAAACACACACAAGTTTTTCATACGGACTCCGAATTGGGTGATTCTTTTTTTGTTGGAAACTAGATTTCGTGCACTTTCCAACCCAATTGGAATCACCTTCAAATTCGTCCGGAGCGTTGAGTTGTGGACGAAACAATCTGATGCTGCAGCAGAATCCGAGTCAAACTACAAGTCCAAATGTGTTACATCACCTCCACTTGGGCCCATTGGCCTTGTACGACCTAGATTTAGTTTTAGGCTGCCTTGGGACGTCCTCCCACCTCCTTGGCCGCCACCCCTTGCTCCTATATAAGTAGATCCATCTAGTAGCTTTTCCTTGGGATTTGTTTAGTTAAAAGTTAGCCATTGCAACTTCGTGTACTTCGTTTGTGTCCAACGACCAGACCAAGACCGCTTCCGGATCCCCACCATTATCAATACTTCATATATATTTGCAATATTCAGATTGCTTTATCATATTCTTGCTCGTTCTTCGATTGCTTGCAGGAATAGACCTTCGTGGTCAGGCTGACCGTGCTTCCAGCATCGTCAGTAACCTCAGGAGATTGGTTTAGCGATTGCTAAGGCGCAACGTCGTGCATGTTTGTAGTCGGATTGTCAAAGTCGTCTCCAACAAATCGATAGTTATCATCTCATCGAAAGATCGGGACCCTCGCCTCTATCACTTAGCAATCGCTAAACCAACTCCGAGAGGTTATTGACCACGCCGGAGCACGATCAACCTGACCACGAGGGTCTGTTTCCTGCGAGCAAACGAAGAACAAGCAAGAAACTAAGATTGCAATCTGGATATTGTGAATATAAGATGAAAGCTTTATTGATCAAGGTGGGGTTCTGTGACGCCTTTGTCTGGTCGTTGAACACAAACGAAGTACGCGAAGTTGCAGCTATGGCGAACTTTTAATCTAAACAAAACCCAAAGTCTAAACGATGCCCTAAGGGCTGTATATATGGAGGAAGAGGGGGGAATTTCGTGGCCTTGGTGGAGGGGTCCGAAATCAACCCTATCTCTTGTTTCCCCACACATACGGACTCTAAAAATAGCCTATACTTATGTATTTCGAAATTACATGGGCCTGGCCCAATAATAAGGTGACGCAGCACCTAAAATAGCCTCGGGACGAAATTTATGAAGTGGCATCTTGTATATTTCGTCCAAGGCTTCATGCACCCATTATGGTGGCTTCAAAGTCCTGAAATCATCACTTGTAACTCCGTTCTTGTTTCCCTTGCGCATGCCATCATCTCCATGCTTGTTCTTGCTCCAATGTTCATCCTTCTCCAAGCTAGGCCCTTCATTTGTAAGCAAAACAAATGTATCCAATTTAGGCAGCATCATATTCTCATGAACATTAGAATCATTACCAAGAAACGAAAGTACCTGGTAATTTAGTTGGCGTGCACGAGCTCTAGTAATTGGTCCAGTATGTATAGCAGCAGGGGCTGTGGGTGTAACAATTGTATTGATGTCCTCATCACATTGTCAATCTTTTGAAATGAATAAGAGCTTCACTTATATGTGCAAACTGAGTTGCAATATTTTCATGCCTTCTACTTCTTGTGCTAATTTTTTGGCTTTAGATTTTATGAGCTATGCAAGTTACTCATCTATTCATGTGTCATATATGCAAAAATCAAGGGAAGTAAAAATGGATGACATATACATATACAACATGTACACCTTGTCTCTTTTGTTAGCCACATTTCAGATTAAGCAACGCCGAGGACGGCTTTATTTTCAAGAAGGGGAGGATGATGAGGACATGACTACCTTGGATATGACCAAAAATATTGCATATATGCATATTTGTCAGGTGATTTCTAGTGCAAACTATTCAATAATCTATTTATGTTATCCAGAACAAAAATACTTCACACACTTTTGTGTTTTGTCTAATTGCAGGTGTATGGGACATTTGTACAATCCACATATGAAGATAAGGAAGAAAGAGATGTTTATTTGCTGTCCAAAAAGTTCTCTCACGTCACTTTTGGCCCAAGAGAAAATAGAGTCCAAGTCTCTCACGTTCTGGATTCAGATTCGGACTGCACAGACACACCTGACTCAAAACGCACACAAGTTTTTCATACGGACTCCGAATTGGGTGATTCTTTTTTTGTTGGAAACTAGATTTCGTGCACTTTCCAACCCAATTGGAATCACCTTCAAATTCGTCCGGAGCGTTGAGTTGTGGACGAAACAATCTGATGCTGCAGCAGAATCCGAGTCAAACTACAAGTCCAAAGGTGTTACATCACCTCCACTTGGGCCCATTGGCCTTGTACGACCTAGATTTAGTTTTAGGCTGCCTTGGGACGTCCTCCGACCTCCTTGGCCGCCACCCCTTGCTCCTATATAAGTAGATCCATCTAGTAGCTTTTCCTTGGGATTTGTTTAGTTAAAAGTTAGCCATTGCAACTTCGTGTACTTCGTTTGTGTCCAACGACCAGACCAAGACCGCTTCCGGATCCCCACCATTATCAATACTTCATATATATTTGCAATATTCAGATTGCTTTATCATATTCTTGCTCGTTCTTCGATTGCTTGCAGGAATAGACCTTCGTGGTCAGGCTGACCGTGCTTCCAGCATCGTCAGTAACCTCAGGAGATTGGTTTAGCGATTGCTAAGGCGCAACATCGTGCACGTTTGTAGTCGGATCGTCAAAGTCGTCTCCACCAAATCGATAGTTATCATCTCATCGAAAGATCGGGACCCTCGCCTCTATCAAAAGCTTTATGGATCAAGGTGGGGTTCTGTGACGCCTTTGTCTGGTCGTTGAACACAAACGAAGTACGCGAAGTTGCAGCTATGGCGAACTTTTAATCTAAACAAAACCCAAAGTCTAAACGATGCCCTAAGGGCTGTATATATGGAAGAAGAGGGGGGAATTTCGTGGCCCTTGGTGGAGGGGTCCGAAATCAACCCTATCTCTTGTTTCCCCACACATACGGACTCTAAATATAGCCTATACTTATGTATTTCGAAATTACATGGGCCTGGCCCAATAATAAGGTGACGCAGCACCTATAATAGCCTCGGGACGAAATTTATGAAGTGACATCTTGTATATTTCGTCCAAGGCTTCATGCACTCGTTATGGTGGCTTCAAAGACCTGAAATCATCATTTGTAACTCTCTTCTTGTTCCCCTTGCGCATGCCATCATCTCCATGCTTGTTCTTGCTCCAATGTTCATCCTTCTCCAAGCTAGGACCTTCATTTGTAAGCAAAACAAATATATCCAATTTAGGCAGCATCATATTCTCATGAACATTAGAATCATTACCAAGAAACGAAAGTACCTGGTAATTTAGTTGGCGTGCACGAGCTCTAGTAATTGGTCCAGTATGTATAGCAGCAGGGGTTGTGGGTGTAACAATGATATTGATGTCCTCATCATCCTCCCCTTCTTGAAATGAAGTCGTCCTCGACGGAAGCTCATCTTCCTCACCCAAATAAGGCTTCAAATCTGCCATGTTAAAAGTGGGACTAACCCCAAAGTCTGCAGGCAGCTCAAGTTTATATGCATTATCATTTATTTTCTCTAACACCTTAAAGGGACCATCAGCCCGTGGCATGAGCTTTGATTTGCGCAAATCAGGAAATCTATCCTTACGCAAATGTAACCAAACAAGATCTCCAGGTGCAAACACAACATGTTTTCTACCCTTATCTCCAGCAAGTTTATATTTGCATTCATACGCTCAATGTTTTCCTTAGTTAACTCATGCATTTTTAAAATCAATTCAGCACGTTGTTTAGCATCAAAATTAACCTTCTCCGAAGATGGAAGAGGCAACAAATCAATAGGTGCACGAGGTAGGAAACCATACACAACTTCAAAAGGGCACATCTTAGTAGTAGAATGCAATGAATGATTATAAGCAAATTCAATATGAGGCAAGCATTCCTCCCGCATTTTCTTATTATTCTTCAAAACCGCCCTAAGCATAGAAGACAACGTTCTATTGACTACTTCAGTTTGTCCATCAGTTTGGGGGTGACAAGTAGTACTAAAAAGCAGTTTAGTCCCCAACTTAGCCCATAAACATCTCCAAAAGTGGCTAAGAAATTTAGTATCACGATCTGAAACAATAGTATTTGGCACACCATGCAAGCGAATAATTTCACGAAAGAACAAATCGGCAACATTAACAGGATCATCGCTTTTATGACATGGTATAAAGTGTGCCATTTTCGAGAATCTATCCACGACAACAAATATGCTATCCCTCCCCTTCTTTGTTCGAGGTAAACCTAAAACAAAGTCCATAGATACATCCTCCCAAGGAACACTAGGTACAGGCAAATGCATATATAAACCATGAGGATTGAGTCGTGACTTAGCTTTTTGACATGTAGTGCAGCGAGCAATAAAACGCTCAACATCCCGTCTCATCTTTAGCCAAAAGAAATGTGTAGCAAGTACGTCCTACGTCTTCTTCACGCCAAAGTGTCCCATTAATCCTCCTCCATGCGCCTCCTGCAACAACAAAAGAAGAACGGAGCTAGCTGGAATGCATAGCTTGTTAGCACGAAACACAAATCCATCGTTAACAACAAACTTGTTCCACATTCTTCCTTCTTTACAATTCTGCATTACATCTTTAAAATCAGCATCATGCACATATTGATCTTTGATGGTCTCCAAACCAAATATTTTGAAGTCAAGTTGTGAAAGCATAGTTTAGCGACGAGACAATGCATCAACAATAACATTTTCTTTTCCCTTCTTGTGTTTAATGACATAAGGGAAAGTCTCAATGAATTCAACCCATTTAGCATGTCTACGATTCAGTTTAGCTTGACTTCTAATATGTTTCAAAGATTCATGATCAGAATGTATAACAAATTCTTTGGGCCATAAATAATGTTGCCATGTTTCTAAAGTCCGAACAAGAGCATATAATTCTTTATCATAAGTAGAATAATTCAGATTAGGCCCACTCAATTTTTCAGAAAAGTATGCAATAGGTTTGCCATCTTGTAATAACACACCTCCTAATCCAATTCCACTAGCATCACATTCAAGCTCAAAAGTCTTATTAAAATCAGGAAGTTGGAGTAAAGGAGCATGTGTCAACTTATCTTTCAATACCGTGAAGGCTTCTTCCTGTGCGGTACCCCAAACAAAAGGCACATCCTTCTTTGTAAGCTCGTTGAGAGGTGCAGCAATGGTGCTGAAATCTCTCACAAAACGCCTATAGAATCCGGCGAGGCCAAGAAAACTCCTCACTTGTGTGACCGTTTTGGGCTGCGGCCAACTCTCAGTAGCTTCAATCTTGGCTTTGTCAACTTCAATTCCTTGTGGAGTAACAACATAACCAAGAAAAGATACTCGGTCGGTGCAAAAGGTGCACTTCCCAAGGTTACCAAACAAACGTGCATCACGTAGAGCAATAAAAACAGCACGTAAATGTTCCAAATGTTCTTCCAAAGATCTGCTATAAATCAGTATATCATCAAAATAGACTACCACAAATCGTCCAATGAAAGCACGTAAAACTTCGTTCATTAGTCTCATGAAAGTACTAGGTGCATTAGTTAACCCAAAAGGCATGACTAACCACTCATATAATCCAAACTTAGTTTTAAATGCTGTTTTCCATTCATCCCCCAATTTCATACGAATTTGATGGTATCCACTACGCAAATCAACTTTGGAGAAAATTGTAGAGCCACTCAATTCATCAAGCATATCATCAAGCCTAGGAATAGGATGACGATAACGAATAGTAATATTATTAATGCCTCTACAATCAACACACATACGTGATGTACCATCCTTTTTCGGCACTAGAATAATAGGAACAGCACAAGGACTAAGGGATTCGCGTATATAACCTTTGTCGAGAAGCTCTTGTACTTGACGCATAATCTCCTTCGTCTCCTCTGGATTGGTACGGTATGGTGCACGGTTTGGCAGTGAAGCACCGGGAATTAAGTCAATATGATGCTCAATCCCTCGAATAGGCGGTAATCCCGGTGGCACGTCTTGTGGAAAGACGTCAGCGAACTCCTGCAAAATGTTAGTGACAGCAGGAGGCAAAGAGGAAGGCACGTCCTCGAATGAAAATAATGCCTCTTTGCACACAAAAGCATAGCAAACAAATTTGCTGAAATCTAGCTCATCAATATCAGATTTGGTGGCAAATAAACATGCACTTTTCAATTTAATTTCAGAAGCAACACTAGATGGTTTATTATTAGGCTTCATTTGTTGCTCAAATTCTTTTGCCACAATCTGATTTTCACTCATATTCTTCTCCTGTTTTGCTTTATTAGCTCTATTAATATCATCTTTCAAAATGGAATCAGGAGTCATAGGAAGCAAAGTAATATTTTTATCCTTATGAACAAGAGTATAGTGATTGTTTCTACCATGGTGTACAGAGTTTTTATCAAATTGCCATGGTCTACCAAGTAATAAGGAACATGCTTGCATAGGTACCACATCACAATCAACATAATCAGCATATGTAGAGATACTAAAATGCACACGAACAGTACGTGTTACCTTAACCTTGCCGCTGTTGTTGAACCATTGGATGTAGTAAGGATGTGGATGTGGTCTTGTGGTGAGAGAAAGCTTCTCCACCATCTCCATGCTAGCCAAGTTGTTGGACCTCCCTCCGTCTATTATGACGCGCACAGAACGTTCCTTCACAACTCCCTTGGTATGGAACAAATTGTGCCTCTAATTTTGCTCAGCTTGTATGACCTGCACACTCAAAACACGTTGAGCAACTAAACATTCATACCTGTCAGCGTCTTCAGGAGCCATGTATTGCGTCTCATGATCAGAATCATCTCCACCATGTTCTTCACGTGTAATAAGAGCCAATGTCTCCTCATCATAGTCACTAGCGGACTCATATCCACCACCCTCGGTAGCAATCATCACACGCAGAGATTTGCATTCTCTCGCATAATGACCTCCTCCCTTACAACGACGGCAAATAATATCACTTGTGTGCCCTGTTGATGCCCTAGAAGAAGAAGAACTCTGTGCAGGCCCGGCAGGTGCGCTCTTGGCAGATAATGGTGGTTGTTCCTGTTTTCTTGTATCACGGCTATAGGAGGCACCTGATTGAGGTGCTGGTGCAGTTGAAGTAGAAGATGCACGCGGCGTCCATGAGGAAGGTCGGCCTGCAGAAAAGTTAGTTCGCGCCAATGCTTGTCGATCCTGCACTTCACGTTCAGCTTTACAAGCAAGATGGAATAAACGAGTGATATTAGTATACTCCTTATAGTCTAGAATGGTCTGAATCTCTCTATTTAATCCACCCAGAAAACGTGCAAGCATAGCTTCATTCTCCTCAACAATACCACATCGAATCATGCCAGTTTGTAATTCCTGATAATATTCTTCTACAGAATTTTTTCCTTGTCTTAAACGCTGCAATTTTTGAAGCAATTCACGTTGATAATATGGTGGAACCCAACGCGTACGCATAGCAGTTTTCAAAGCAGCCCAAGTAGTTGGAATAGGATATAATCTACAATGTTCAGACCACCAGACACATGCAAAACTAGTGAAAGCACAAACAGCTGCAGCAACCCGTCTCTCCTCGGGATATTGTAAACATGTAAAACGTTGGTCAGATTCTAACTCCCAAGTAAGATATATATCAGGAACATATCTACCCTCAAATGGTGGAATATTCAATTTCAGTTTAGGAATATGGACATCATCTCGTACCTGAGGTGGTGGTGCAGGCCTACCATTACGAATATATACCTAAGGTCGACCTGGTGGTGGTGGTGCTGGTGGCTGCCCGTAGTTCAGATTTTGATCAACCTCATCCTCATAATCTCCCACATAATCATCATCCTCCTGGGTACCAGCAGCAGCAGTAGCAGGAGCCAAAGAATCACCAACAGCAGTAGCAGCGGCACTAGAATTTTGTCCTGGCTCAATAGGAACACGCTGTGCTCGTCCATACTGATTCGGAAGGGGGCGTAGTTGTTGTTGTTGCAGAGGTGCGACAGGTGCAGCCGATGGTGGAAGACGCGCAAGCAGTTCATTAAATCTGTTATCGAGCTTTGTTTCGAACGTCTTCTCAAGGCCAGTAATCTTCTCCATGGCCTCTTCAAAATTGTTCAGCACATCTTGCACCTGTTCAGTCATCATTTGCTGAAACTTATCATGAAGCTCCTTGTTCGATAAGTTCTCCCAGTCAATCTCGTCGGCTTGTGATCCTGGCATGGTTAGCAGGAATAGAAACACACAAGAATATGATCCTACAGACTACTAACAAGTGGTGGTGGTGTATCACAAACCCGTCAAGCAAACCTCAAATTCTTACCGGTTCTTACCCAGCAGCAGGTGGTGATCGGCAACCGTTGTAGTCAAAACTTCTCAAAGCTTGGATAGAGCGATTACCAGGGAGAGTCAAACGCACGACGTAGATGTATGTGGAGCTGGGAAGGCTTATAATATGGTAGCAAAAAGGGTCAGCAATAATCAATTCAGAGATGCAAAATTGAATAAACGCTCAACGACGGTACTGTGCTGGTCCTAGGCTAGACCGTGCTAAAGACGCGAGCCTAGAACACTAACAAAATCACGGCGCTGCACGTAAACAAGGGAAAAGCACACTCTCGAATTTTTTTTTCGCTCTTTTTTTTTGCGCTGCTTTTTTTGCGCTGCTCTTTTTTTTTGCGAAAAATCACTATAATGGCGAGTGTCTCAAAACTCTTCCCAGGTCTGATAGAGGCGGAGGTGTCCCGTCTTTCGATGAGATGATGGATTTCGCTTTGGTGGAAGTCGACTTTGACGATCCGACTACGAACGTGCGAGGACGTCGCGCCTTAGCAATCCCTAAACCAACTCCGAGAGGTTATTGACCACGCCGGAGCACGATCAACCTGACCACGAGGGTCTGTTTCCTGCGAGCAAACGAAGAACAAGCAAGAAACTGAGATTGCAATCTGGATATTGCGAATATAAGATGAAAGCTTTATTGATCAAGGTGGGGTTCTGTGACGC
Source organism: Triticum aestivum (assembly GCF_018294505.1). Taxonomy (NCBI): domain Eukaryota; kingdom Viridiplantae; phylum Streptophyta; class Magnoliopsida; order Poales; family Poaceae; genus Triticum; species Triticum aestivum. The sequence goes on from NC_057803.1 coordinate 249,660,270, forward strand.
CTTTGTCTGGTCGTTGAACACAAACGAAGTACGCGAAGTTGCAGCTATGGCGAACTTTTAATCTAAACAAAACCCAAAGTCTAAACGATGCCCTAAGGGCTGTATATATGGAGGAAGAGGGGGGAATTTCGTGGCCCTTGGTGGAGGGGTCCGAAATCAACCCTATCTCTTGTTTCCCCACACATACGGACTCTAAAAATAGCCTATACTTATGTATTTCGAAATTACATGGGCCTGGCCCAATAATAAGGTGACGCAGCACCTAAAATAGCCTCGGGAAGAAATTTATGAAGTGGCATCTTGTATATTTCGTCCAAGGCTTCATGCACCCATTATGGTGGCTTCAAAGTCCTGAAATCATCACTTGTAACTCCGTTCTTGTTCCCCTTGCGCATGCCATCATCTCCATGCTTGTTCTTGCTCCAATGTTCATCCTTCTCCAAGCTAGGCCCTTCATTTGTAAGCAAAACAAACGTATCCAATTTAGGCAGCATCATATTCTCATGAACATTAGAATCATTACCAAGAAACGAAAGTACCTGGTAATTTAGTTGGCGTGCACGAGCTCTAGTAATTGGTCCAGTATGTATAGCAGCAGGGGCTGTGGGTGTAACAATTGTATTGATGTCCTCATCATCCTCCCCTTCTTGAAATGAAGTCGTCCTCGACGGAAGTTCATCTTCCTCACCCAAATAAGGCTTCAAATCTGCAATGTTAAAAGTGGGACTAACCCCAAAATCTGCAGGCAGCTCAAGTTTATATGCATTATCATTTATTTTCTCTAACACCTTAAAGGGACCATCAGCACGGGGCATTAGCTTTGATTTGCGCAAATCAGGAAATCTATCCTTACGCAAATGTAACCAAACAAGATCTCCAGGTGCAAACACAACATGTTTTCTACCCTTATCTCCAGCAAGTTTATATTTAGCATTCATACGCTCAATGTTTTCCTTAGTTAACTCATGCATTTTTAAAATCAATTCAGCACGTTGTTTAGCATCAAAATTAACCTTCTCCGAAGATGGAAGAGGCAACAAATCAATAGGTGCACGAGGTAGGAAACCATACACAACTTCAAAAGGGCACATCTTAGTAGTAGAATGCAATGAACGATTATAAGAAAATTCAATATGAGGCAAGCATTCCTCCCACATTTTCTTATTATTCTTCAAAACAGCCCTAAGCATAGTAGACAACGTTCTATTGACTACTTCAGTTTGTCCATCAGTTTGGGGGTGACAAGTTGATAGAGGCGGAGGTGTCCCGTCTTTCGATGAGATGGTGGATTTCGCTTTGGTGGAAGTCGACTTTGACGATCCGACTACGAACGTGCGAGGACGTCGCGCCTTAGCAATCGCTAAACCAACTCCGAGAGGTTATTGACCACGCCGGAGCACGATCAACCTGACCACGAGGGTCTGTTTCCTGCGAGCAAACGAAGAACAAGCAAGAAACTAAGATTGCAATCTGGATATTGCGAATATAAGATGAAAGCTTTATTGATCAAGGTGGGGTTCTGTGACGCCTTTGTCTGGTCGTTGAACACAAACGAAGTACGCGAAGTTGCAGCTATGGCGAACTTTTAATCTAAACAAAACCCAAAGTCTAAACGATGCCCTAAGGGCTGTATATATGGAGGAAGAGGGGGGAATTTCGTGGCCCTTGGTGGAGGGGTCCGACATCAACCCTATCTCTTGTTTCCCCACACATACGGACTCTAAAAATAGCCTATACTTATGTATTTCGAAATTACATGGGCCTGGCCCAATAATAAGGTGACGCAGCACCTAAAATAGCCTCGGGACGAAATTTATGAAGTGGCATCTTGTATATTTCGTCCAAGGCTTCATGCACCCATTATGGTGGCTTCAAAGTCCTGAAATCATCACTTGTAACTCCGTTCTTGTTCCCCTTGCGCATGCCATCATCTCCATGCTTGTTCTTGCTCCAATGTTCATCCTTCTCCAAGCTAGGCCCTTCATTTGTAAGCAAAACAAATGTATCCAATTTAGGCAGCATCATATTCTCATGAACATTAGAATCATTACCAAGAAACGAAAGTACCTGGTAATTTAGTTGGCGTGCGCGAGCTCTAGTAATTGGTCCAGTATGTATAGCAGCAGGGCCTGTGGGTGTAACAATGGTATTGATGTCCTCATCAAGGTCAAACTGACAGGATGGGCATGAAATTTTTGTGACCAAAAAAAAATTTTTTTTTGACTGCCCGGACCCAAAAACTGGAAACGGGTCAAAAAAACTTTCTATAACGGCGACTGTCTCAATACGCTTAGAAACACCTAAAAATAGGATAGCCAGAAATTTTTTTGTCAAGTGCGTTTTCCGAAAATTTTGGGCCTAAACGGAGGGTGGTTTCCGGACACTTTTTTTTTTGGAAACCAACCTCTTCTACGGACGGCAAAAGATTGCTGGAATTCGAAACCTACTCCAACAAGGAAACACGAATCGGAAATTAGATGGATCCCGAAAACAAACCTAATACGCAAGGAACTCGGATTGGTGGTGGATATATGGTGGTGGTATATGGCAGCGGTGCTGGTAGCGGTGGTAGTATATGGATATGGATCGGTGGTGGTATATGGACACGGATTGGTGGTGGTATATGGATACAGATTCGGAGCGGTGGCGGATAAGCGGTGGTGGTAGATGGCAGGGGCGATGATGATGGTGCGGCGGCGGCGTGACAACTTATGACCAGAACTCGAAACTCTAAAAGACTAGACTCTAAGACCAGCAACTAGACACGACGATGCAACCGCAAATTCAACAAAGCAAAACCCTAAAAAGATTATGCAAAGGCTCAGATTGGTTCGGATATGATGAACTAACCCTAATTTTTTTTGTGGCTTTTTCGTGGACTGTAGGTATGAAGAACAGACTCGATCTAAACTACGAAAAACTGTAAAATCTCACCGAGCAACCTGGAAATCTGATACCACTTGATAGAGGCAAAGGTGTCCCATCTTTCGATGAGATGGTGGATTTCGCTTTGGTGGAAGTCGACTTTGACGATCCGACTACGAACGTGCGAGGACGTCGCGCCTTAGCAATCGCTAAACCAACTCCAAGAGGTTATTGACCACGCCGGAGCACGATCAACCTGACCACGATGGTCTGTTTCCTGCGAGCAAACGAAGAACAAGCAAGAAACTAAGATTGCAATCTGGATATTTGCGAATATAAGATGAAAGCTTTATGGATCAAAGTGGGGTTCTGTGACGCCTTTGTCTGGTCGTTGAACACAAACGAAGTACGCGAAGTTGCAGCTATGGCGAACTTTTAATCTAAACAAAACCCAAAGTCTAAACGATGCCCTAAGGGCTGTATATATGGAAGAAGAGGGGGGATTTCGTGGCCCTTGGTGGAGGGGTCCGAAATCAACCCTATCTCTTGTTTCCCCACACATACGGACTCTAAAAATAGCCTATACTTATGTATTTCGAAATTACATGGGCCTGGCCCAATAATAAGGTGACGCAGCACCTAAAATAGCCTCGGGACGAAATTTATGAAGTGGCATCTTGTATATTTCGTCCAAGGCTTCATGCACCCATTATGGTGGCTTCAAAGTCCTGAAATCATCACTTGTAACTCCGTTCTTGTTCCCCTTGCGCATGCCATCATCTCCATGCTTGTTCTTGCTCCAATGTTCATCCTTCTCCAAGCTAGGCCCTTCATTTCTAAGCAAAACAAATGTATCCAATTTAGGCAGCATCATATTCTCATGAACATTAGAATCATTACCAAGAAACAGAAGTACCTGGTAATTTAGTTGGCGTGCACGAGCTCTAGTAATTGGTCCAGTATGTATAGCAGCAGGGGCTGTGGGTGTAACAATTGTATTGATGTCGTCATCAAGAAGAAGAACTCTGTGCAGGCCCAGCAGGTGCGCTCTTGGCAGATAATGGTGGTTGTGCCTGTTTTCTTGTATCACGACTGAAGGAGGCACCTGATTGAGGTGCTGGTGCAGTTGAAGTAGAAGATGCACGCGGTGTCCATGATGAAGGTCGGCCTGTAGAAAAGTTAGATCGCGCCAATGCTTGTCGATCCTGCACTTCACGTTCAGCTTTACAAGCAAGATGGAATAAACGAGTGATATTAGTATACTCCTTATAGTCTAGAATGGTCTGAATCTCTCTATTTAAGCCACCCAGAAAACGTGCAAGCATAGCTTCATTCTCCTCAACAATACCACATCTAATCATGCCAGTTTGTAATTCCTGATAATATTCTTCTATAGAATTTTTCCCTTGTCTTAAACGCTGCAATTTTTGAAGCAATTCACGTTGATAATATGGTGGAACCCAACGCGTACACATAGCAGTTTTCAAAGCAGCCCAAGTAGTTGGAATAGGATATAATCTACAATGTTCAGACCACCATATACATGCAAAACTAGTGAAAGCACAAACAGCAGCAGCAACCCGTCTCTCCTCGGGATATTGTAAACATGTAAAATGTTGTTCAGTTTCTAACTCCCAAGTAAGATATATATCAGGAACATGTCTACCCTCGAATGGTGGAATATTCAATTTCAGTTTAGGAATATGCACATCATCTCGTACCTGAGGTGGTGGTGCAGGCCTACCATTACGAATATATACCTGAGGTCGACCTGCTGGTGGTGGTGCTGGTGGGTGCACGTAGTTCTGATTTTGATCAACCTCATCCTCATTATCGCCCGCATACTCATCATCCTCCTGGGTACCAGCAGCAGCAGTAGCAGGAGCCAAATAAGCATCAATAACCGGAACAGCAGCACCAGAAGTTTGGCCATCCTCAATAGGAACACGCTTCGCTCGTCCATACTGATTCAGAAGGATGCGTTGTTGTTGGTGTTGCAGAGGTGCGATAGGTGCAGCCGGCGGTGGTGGTGGTAAACGCGCGAGCAATTCATTAAACTTGCTATCAAGCTTTGTTTCGAACGTCTTCTCCATGCCATCTATCTTCTCCATGGCCTCGTCAAATCTGTTTAGCACATCTTGCACCTGTCCACTCATCATTTGCTGAAATTTATCATGTAGCTGTTTGTTCGTCAGGTTCTCCCAATCAGTCTCATCGGCTTGTGATCCTACCATGGTTAGCAGAAAATAGAAACACACAAGAATATGATCCTACAGACTACTAAGAAGTGGTGGTGGTGTATCACAAACCCGTCAAGCAAAACTCAAATTCTTACCAGTTCTTACCCAGCAGCAGGCGGTGATCGGCAACCGTTGTAGTCAAAACTCTCAAAGCTTGGATAGAGCAATTACCAGGGAGAGTCAAACGCACGACATAGATGTATGTGGAGCTAGGAAGGCTTATAATATGGTAGCAAAAAGGGTCAGCAATAATCAATTCAGAGATGCAAAGTTGAATAAACGCTCAACGATGGTACTATACTGGTCCTAGGCTAGACCGTGCTAGAGACGCGAGCCTAGAACACTAACAAAATCACGGCGCTGCACGTAAACAAGGAAAAAGCACACTCTGGAATTTTTTTTCGCTCTTTTTTTTGCGCTCTTTTTTTTGCGCTGCTTTTTTTTTGCGAAAAATCACTAATGGCGAGTGTCTCAAAACTCTTCCTAGGTCAAACTGACAGGATGGGCACGAAATTTTTTCGACCAAATTTTTTTTTCGTTTTTTCGACTGCCCGGACCCAAAAACTGGAAACGGGTCAAAAAAAACTTCCTATAATGGCACTTGTCTCAAAACACTCAGAAACACCTAAAAATAGGATAGCCAGAATTTTTTTCGAAAAATGCGTTTTCGAAAAATTTTGGGCCTAAACGGAGGGTGGTTTCCGGAACCTACTCCGGCAAGGAAACACGAATCGGAATCTAGATGGATCTCAAAAACACACCTAATATGCAAGGAACTCGGATTGGTGGTGGATATATGGTGGTGGTATATGGCAGCGGTGGTGGTATAAGGCAGCGGTGGTAATATATGGATATGGATCGGTGGTGGTATATGGATACGGATTGGTGGTGGTATATGGATACGGATTCAGAGCGGTGGTGGTAGGTGACAGGGGCGATGATGATGGTGCGGTGGCGGCGTGACAACTTATGACCAGAACTCGAAACTCTAAAAGACTAACGCTAAGACCAGCAACTAGACACGACGATGCAACCGCAAATTCAACAAAGCAAAACCCTAAAAAGATTATGCAAAGGCTCAGATTGGTTCGGATATGATGAACTAACCCTAATTTTTTTTGGCTTTTTCGTGGACTGTAGGTATGAAGAACATACTCGATCTAAACTACGAAAACCTGTAAAATCTCACCGAGCAACCTGGAAATATGATACCACTTGATAGAGGCAAATGTGTCCCGTCTTTCGATGAGATGATGGATATCGCTTTGGTGGCAGTCGACTTTGACGATCCGACTACGAACGTGCGAGGACGTCGCGCCTTAGCAATCGCTAAACCAACTCCGAGAGGTTATTGACCACGCCGGAGCACGATCAACCTGACCACGAGGGTCTGTTTCCTGCGAGCAAACGAAGAACAAGCAAGAAACTAAGATTGCAATCTGGATATTGCGAATATAAGATGAAAGCTTTATTGATCAAGGTGGGGTTCTGTGACGCCTTTGTCTGGTCGTTGAACACAAACGAAGTATGCGAAGTTGCAGCTATGGCGAACTTTAATCTAAACAAAACCCAAAGTCTAAACGGTGCCCTAAGGGTTGTATATATGGAGGAAGAGAGGGGGAATTTCGTGGCCCTTGGTGGAGGGGTCCGAAATCAACCCTATCTCTTGTTTCCCCACACATGCGGACTCTAAAAATAGCCTATACTTATGTATTTCGAAATTACATGGGCCTGGCCCAATAAAAAGGTGACGCAGCACCTATAATAGCCTCTTGACGAAATTTATGAAGTGACATCTTGTATATTTCGTCCAAGGCTTCATGCACTCGTTATGGTGGCTTCAAAGACCTGAAATCATCATTTGTAACTCTCTTCTTGTTCCCCTTGCGCATGCCATCATCTCCATGCTTGTTCTTGCTCCAATGTTCATCCTTCTCCAAGCTAGGACCTTCATTTGTAAGCAAAACAAATATATCCAATTTAGGCAGCATCATATTCTCATGAACATTAGAATCATTACCAAGAAACGAAAGTACCTGGTAATTTAGTTGGCGTGCACGAGCTCTAGTAATTGGTCCAGTATGTATAGCAGCAGGGGTTGTGGGTGTAACAATGATATTGATGTCCTCATCATCCTCCCCTTCTTGAAATGAAGTCGTCCTCGACGGAAGCTCATCTTCCTCACCCAAATAAGGCTTCAAATCTGCCATGTTAAAAGTGGGACTAACCCCAAAATCTGCAGGCAGCTCAAGTTTATATGCATTATCATTTATTTTCTCTAACACCTTAAAGGGACCATCAGCCCGTGGCATGAGCTTTGATTTGCGCAAATCAGGAAATCTATCCTTACGCAAATGTAACCAAACAAGATCTCCAGGTGCAAACACAACATGTTTTCTACCCTTATCTCCAGCAAGTTTATATTTGCATTCATACGCTCAATGTTTTCCTTAGTTAACTCATGCATTTTTAAAATCAATTCAGCACGTTGTTTAGCATCGAAATTAACCTTCTCCGAAGATGGAAGAGGCAACAAATCAATAGGTGCACGAGGTAGGAAACCATACACAACTTCAAAAGGGCACATCTTAGTAGTAGAATGCAATGAACGATTATAAGCAAATTCAATATGAGGCAAGCATTCCTCCCACATTTTCTTATTATTCTTCAAAACAGCCCTAAGCATAGTAGACAATGTTCTATTGACTACTTCAGTTTGTCCATCAGTTTGGGGGTGACAAGTAGTACTAAAAAGCAGTTTAGTCCCCAACTTAGCCTATAAACATCTCCAAAAGTGGCTAAGAAATTTAGTATCACGATCTGAAACAATAGTATTTGGCACACCATGCAAGCGAATAATTTCACGAAAGAACAAATCAGCAACATTAACAGCATCATCGCTTTTATGACATGGTATAAAGTGTGCCATTTTCGAGAATCTATCCACGACAACAAATATGCTATCCCTCCCCTTCTTTGTTCGAGGTAAACCTAAAACAAAGTCCATAGATATATCCTCCCAAGGAACACTAGGTACAGGCAAAGGCATATAAAAACCATGAGGATTGAGTCGTGACTTAGCTTTTTGACATGTAGTGCAGCGAGCAATAAAACGCTCAACATCCCGTCTCATCTTTGGCCAAAAGAAATGTGTAGCAAGTACGTCCTCCGTCTTCTTCACGCCAAAGTGTCCCATTAATCCTCCTCCATGCGCCTCCTGCAACAACAAAAGACGAACGGAGCTAGCTGGAATGCATAGCTTGTTAGCACGAAACACAAATCCATCGTTAATGACAAACTTGTTCCACATTCTTCCTTCTTTACAATTCTGCATTACATCTTTAAAATCAGCATCATGCACATATTGATCTTTGATGGTCTCCAAACCAAATATTTTGAAGTCAAGTTGTGAAAGCATAGTATAGCGACGAGACAATGCATCAGCAATAACATTTTCTTTTCCCTTCTTGTGTTTAATGACATAAGGGAAAGTCTCAATGACTTCAACCCATTTAGCATGTCTACGATTCAGTTTAGCTTGACTTTTAATATGTTTCAAAGATTCATGATCAGAATGTATAACAAATTCTTTGGGCCATAAATAATGTTGCCATGTTTCTAAAGTCCGAACAAGAGCATATAATTCTTTATCATAAGTAGAATAATTCAGACTAGGCCCACTCAATTTTTCAGAAAAGTATGCAACAGGTTTGTCATCTTGTAATAACACACCTCCTAATCCAATTCCACTAGCATCACATTCAAGCTCAAAAGTCTTATTAAAATCAGGAAGTTGGAGTAAAGGAGCATGTGTCAACTTATCTTTCAATACCGTGAAGGCTTCTTCCTGTGCGGTACCCCAAAGAAAAGGCACATCTTTCTTTGTAAGCTCATTGAGAGGTGCAGCAATGGTGCTGAAATCTCTCACAAAACGCCTATAGAATCCAGCGAGGCCAAGAAAACTCCTCACTTGTGTGACCGTTTTGGGCTGCGGCCAACTCTCAATGGCTTCAATCTTGGCTTTATCAACTTCAATTCCCTGTGGAGTAACAACATAGCCAAGAAAAGATACTCGGTCGGTGCAAAAGGTGCACTTCCCAAGGTTACCAAACAAACGTGCATCACGTAGAGCAATAAAAACAGCACGTAAATGTTCCAAATGTTCCTCCAAAGATCTGCTATAAATCAATATGTCATCAAAGTAAACTACCATAAAATCGTCCAATGAAAGCACGTAAAACTTCGTTCATTAATCTCATGAAAGTACTAGGTGCATTAGTTAACCCAAAAGGCATGACTAATGATGAGGACATCAATACAATTGTTACACCCACAGCCCCTGCTGCTATACATACTGGACCAATTACTAGAGCTCGTGCACGCCAACTAAATTACCAGGTACTTTCGTTTCTTGGTAATGATTCTAATGTTCATGAGAATATGATGCTGCCTAAATTGGATACATTTGTTTTGCTTACAAATGAAGGGCCTAGCTTGGAGAAGGATGAACATTGGAGCAAGAACAAGCATGGAGATGATGGCATGCGCAAGGGAAACAAGAACGGAGTTACAAGTGATGATTTCAGGACTTTGAAGCCACCATAATGGGTGCATGAAGCCTTGGACGAAATATACAAGACGCCACTTCATAAATTTCGTCCCGAGGCTATTTTAGGTGCTGCGTCACCTTATTATTGGGCCAGGCCCATGTAATTTCGAACTACATAAGTATAGGCTATTTTTAGAGTCCGTATGTGTGGGGAAACAAGAGATAGGGTTGATTTCGGACCCCTCCACCAAGGGCCACGAAATTCTCCCCCTCTTCCTCCATATATACAGCCCTTAGGGCATCGTTTAGACTTTGGGTTTTGTTTAGATTAAAAGTTCGCCATAGCTGCAACTTCGCGTACTTCGTTTGTGTTCAACGACCAGACAAAGGCGTCACAGAACCCCACCTTGATCAATAAAGCTTTCATCTTATATTCGCAATATCCAGATTGCAATCTCAGTTTCTTGCTTGTTCTTCGTTTGCTCGCAGGAAACAGACCCTCGTGGTCAGGTTGATCGTGCTCCGGCGTGGTCAATAACCTCTCGGAGTTGGTTTAGCGATTGCTAAGGCGCGACGTCCTCGCACGTTCGTAGTCGGATCGTCAAAGTCGACTTCCACCAAAGCGAAATCCATCATCTCATCGAAAGACGGGACACCTTTGCCTCTATCAAAACCTAAAACAAAGTCCATAGATATATCCTCCCAAGGAACACTAGGTACAGGCAAAGGCATATATAAACCATGAGGATTGAGTCGTGACTTAGCTTTTTGACATGTAGTGCATCGAGCAATAAAACGCTCAACATCCCGTCTCATCTTTGGCCAAAAGAAATGTGTAGCAAGTACGTCCTCCGTCTTCTTCACGCCAAAATGTCCCATTAATCCTCCTCCATGCGCTTCCTGCAACAACAAAAGACGAACGGAGCTAGCTGGAATGCATAGCTTGTTAGCACGAAACACAAATCCATCGTTAACGACAAACTTGTTCCACATTCTTCCTTCTTTACAATTCTGCATTACATCTTTAAAATCAGCATCATGCACATATTGATCTTTGATGGTCTCCAAACCAAATATTTTGAAGTCAAGTTGTGAAAGCATAGTATAGCGACGAGACAATGCATCAGCAATAACATTGTCTTTTCCCTTCTTGTGTTTAATGACATAAGGGAAAGTCTCAATGAATTCAACCCATTTAGCATGTCTACGATTCAGTTTAGCTTGACTTTTAATATGTTTCAAAGATTCATGATCAGAATGTATAACAAATTCTTTGGGCCATAAATAATGTTGCCATGTTTCTAAAGTCCGAACAAGAGCATATAATTCTTTATCATAAGTAGAATAATTTAGACTAGGCCCACTCAATTTTTCAGAAAAGTATGCAACAGGTTTGCCATCTTGTAATAACACACCTCCTAATCCAATTCCACTAGCATCACATTCAAGCTCAAAAGTCTTATTAAAATCAGGAAGTTGGAGTAAAGGAGCATGTGTCAACTTATCTTTCAATACCGTGAAGGCTTCTTCCTGTGCGGTACCCCAAAGAAAAGGCACATCTTTCTTTGTAAGCTCATTGAGAGGTGCAGCAATGGTGCTGAAATGTCTCACAAAACGCCTATAGAATCCAGCGAGGCCAAGAAAACTCCTCACTTGTGTGACCGTTTTGGGCTGCGGCCAACTCTCAATAGCTTCAATCTTGGCTTTATCAACTTCAATTCCCTGTGGAGTAACAACATAGCCAAGAAAAGATACTCGGTCGGTGCAAAAGGTGCACTTCCCAAGGTTACCAAACAAACATGCATCACGTAGAGCAATAAAAACAGCACGTAAATGTTCCAAATGTTCTTCCAAAGATCTGCTATAAATCAATATGTCATCAAAGTAAACTACCACAAATCGTCCAATGAAAGCACGTAAAACTTCGTTTATTAATCTCATGAAAGTACTAGGTGCATTAGTTAACCCAAAAGGCATGACTAACCACTCATATAATCCAAACTTAGTTTTAAATGCTGTTTTCCATTCATCTCCCAATTTCATACGAATTTGATGGTAGCCACTACGCAAATCAACTTTGGAGAATATTGTAGAGCCACTCAATTCATCAAGCATATCATCTAGCCTAGGAATAGGATGACGATAACGAATAGTAATATTATTAATGCCTCTACAATCAACACACATACGTGATGTACCATCCTTTTTCGGCACTAGAATAATAGGAACAGCACAAGGACTAAGGGATTCGCGTATATACCCTTTGTCGAGAAGCTCTTGTACTTGACGCATAATCTCCTTCGTCTCCTCTGGATTGGTACGGTATGGTGCACGGTTTGGCAGTGAAGCACCAGGAATTAAGTCAATCTGATGCTCAATCCCTCGAATAGGCGGTAACCCCGGTGGCACGTCTTGTGGAAAGACGTCAGCGAACTCCTGCAAAATGTTAGTGACAGCAGGAGGCAAAGAGGAAGGCACGTCCTCGAATGAAAATAATGCCTCTTTGCACACAAAAGCATAGTAAATAGATTTGCTGAAATCTAGCTCATCAATATCAGATTTGGTGGCAAATAAACATGCACTTTTCAATTTAATTTCAGAAGCAACACTAGATGGTTTATTATTAGGCTTCATTTGTTGCTCAAATTCTATTGCCACAATCTGATTTTCACTCTTATTCTTCTCCTGTTTTGCTTTATTAGCTCTATTAATATCATCATTCAAAATGGAATCAGGAGTTGATGAGGACATGACTACCTTGGATATGATCAAAAATATTGCATATATGCATATTTGTCAGGTGATTTCTAGTGCAAACTATTCAATAATCTATTTATGTTATCCAGAACAAAAATACTTCACACACTTTTGTGTTTTGTCTAATTGCAGGTGTATGGGACATTTGTACAATCCACATATGAAGATAAGGAAGAAAGAGATGTTTATTTGCTGTCCAAAAGTTCTCTCACGTCACTTTTGGCCCAAGAGAAGATAGAGTCCAAGTCTCTCACGTTCTGGATTCAGATTCGGACTGCACAGACATACCTGACTTAAAACGCACACAAGTTTTTCATACGGACTCCGAATTGGGTGATTCTTTTTTTGTTGGAAACTAGATTTCGTGAACCTTCCAACCCAATTGGAATCACCTTGAAATTCGTCCGGAGCATTGAGTTGTGGACGAAACAATCTGATGCTGCAGCAGAATCCGAGTCAAACTACAAGTCCAAAGGTGTTACATCACCTCCACTTGGGCCCATTGGCCTTGTACGACCTAGATTTAGTTTTAGGCTGCCTTGGGACGTCCTCCCACCTCCTTGGCCGCCACCCCTTCCTCCTATATAAGTAGATCCATCTAGTAGCTTTTCCTTGGGTTTTGTTTAGATTAAAAGTTCGCCATAGCTGCAACTTCGCGTACTTCGTTTGTGTTCAACGACCAGACAAAGGCGTCACAGAACCCCACCTTGATCAATAAAGCTTTCATCTTATATTCGCAATATCCAGATTGCAATCTCAGTTTCTTGCTTGTTCTTCGTTTGCTCGCAGGAAACAGACCCTCGTGGTCAGATTGATCGTGCTCCGGCGTGGTCAATAACCTCTTGGAGTTGGTTTAGCGATTGCTAAGGCGCGACATCCTCGCACGTTCGTAGTCGGATCGTCAAAGTCCACTTCCACCAAAGCGATATCCATCATCTCATCGAAAGACGGGACACCTCCGCCTCTATCACTCCTTATAGTCTAGAATGGTCTGAATCTCTCTATTTAATCCACCCAGAAAACGTGCAAGCATAGCTTCATTCTCCTCAACAATATCACATCTAATCATGCCAGTTTGTAATTCCTGATAATATTCTTCTACAGAATTTTCCCTTGTCTTAAACGCTGCAATTTTTGAAGCAATTCACGTTGATAATATGGTGGAACCCAACGCGTACGCATAGCAGTTTTCAAAGCAGCCCAAGTAGTTGGAATAGGATATAATCTACAATGTTCAGACCACCAGACACATGCAAAACTAGTGAAAGCACAAACAGCAGCAGCAACCCGTCTCTCCTTGGGATATTGTAAACATGTAAAACGTTGTTCAGTTTCTAACTCCCAAGCAAGATATATATCAGGAACATATCTACCCTCAAATGGTGAAATATTCAATTTCAGTTTAGGAATATGGACATCATCTCGTACCTGAGGTGGTGGTGCAGGCCTACCATTACGAATATATACCTGAGGTCGACCTGCTGGTGGTGGTGCTGGTGGCTGCACATAGTTCGGATTTGGATCAACCTTATCCTCATAATCTCCCACATAATCATCCTCCTCCGCATCAGGAGCATGAGCCACAGAAGTATCAAAAGCAGCACCAACAGTTTGGCCAAACGCAAGAGGAACACGGCTCGCTCGGCGGAGGTCTGTTTCGTGACGTGGAGGTAGTCGTTGTTGTTGTTGTTGGAGAGGTGCGTTAGGTGCAGCGGGTGGTGGTGGTGGAAGACGCGCGAGCAATTCATTAAACTTGTTATCGAGCTTTGTTTCGAACATCTTCTCCATGCCATCTATCTTCTCCATGGCCTCTTCAAATCTGTTTAGCACATATTGCACCTGTCCACTCATCATTTGCTGAAATTTATCATGCAAATCCTTATTCGTCAAGTTCTCCCTGTCAGTTTCGCCGGCTTGTGATCCTGGCATGGTTAGCAGCAATAGAAACACACAGGAATATGATCCTACAGACTACTAACAAGAGGTTGTGGTGGGTGTCACAAATCTGTCAAGCAAATCTCAAATTCTTACCAGTTCTTACCCAGCAGCAGGCGGTGATCGGCAACCGTTGTAGTCAAAAACTCTCAAAGCTTGGATAGAGCGATTACCAGGGAGAGTCAAACGCACGACGTAGATGTATGTGGAGCTGGGAAGGCTTATAATATGGTAGCAAAAAGGGTCAGCAATAATCAATTCAGAGATGCAAAGTTGAATAAACGCTGAACCACGGTACTGTGCTGGTCCTAGGCTAGATGGTGCTAGAGACGCGAGCCTAGACACCAACAAAATCACGGCGCGGCACGTAAACAAGGGAAAAGCACACTCTGGATTTTTTTTCCGCTTTTTTTTTTTTGCGCTGTTTTTTTTGCGCTGTTTTTTTTTGCGAAAAATCACTATAATGGAGAGTGTCTCAAAACTCTTCCTAGGTCAAACTGACAGGATGGGCACGAAATTTTTTCGACCAATTTTTTTTTTCTTCCGAAACCTACTCCGGCAAGGAAACACGAATCGGAATCTAGATGGATCTCAAAAACACACCTAATATGCAAGGAACTCGGATTGGTGGTGGATATATGGTGGTGGTATATGGCAGCGGTGCTAATATATGGATATGGATCGGTGGTGGTATATGAATACGGATTGGTGGTGGTATATGGATACGGATTCGGAGCGGTGGTGGTATATGGATACGGATTTGGAGCGGTGGTGGTAGGTGACAGGGGCGATGATGATGGTGCGGTGGCGGCTTGACAACTTATGACCAGAACTCGAAACTCTAAAAGACTAACGCTAAGACCAGCAACTAGACACGACGATGCAACCGCAAATTCAACAAAGCAAAACCCTAAAAAGATTATGCAAAGGCTCAGATTGGTTCGGATATGATGAACGAACCCTAATTTTTTTTTGGCTTTTTCGTGGACTGTAGGTATGAAGAACAAACTCGATCTAAATTATGAAAAACTGTAAAATCTCACCAAGCAACCTGGAAATCTGATACCACTTGATAGAGGCAAAGGTATCACGTCTTTCGATGAGATGATGGATATCGCTTTGGTGGAAGTCGACTTTGACGATCCGACTACGAACGTGTGAGGACGTCGCGCCTTAGCAATCGCTAAACCAACTCCGAGAGGTTATTGACCACACCGGAGCACGATCAACCTGACCACGAGGGTCTGTTTCCTGCGAGCAAACGAAGAACAAGCAAGAAACTAAGATTGCAATCTGGATATTGCGAATATAAGATGAAAGCTTTATTGATCAAGGTGGGGTTCTGTGACGCCTTTGTCTGGTCGTTGAACACAAACGAAGTACGCGAAGTTGCAGCTATGGCGAACTTTAATCTAAACAAAACCCAAAGTCTAAACGGTGCCCTAAGGGTTGTATATATGGAGGAAGAGAGGAGGAATTTCGTGGCCCTTGGTGGAGGGGTCCGAAATCAACCCTATCTCTTGTTTCCCCACACATGCGGACTCTAAAAATAGCCTATACTTATGTATTTCGAAATTACATGGGCCTGGCCCAATAAAAAGGTGACGCAGCACCTATAATAGCCTCTTGACGAAATTTATGAAGTGACATCTTGTATATTTCGTCCAAGGCTTCATGCACTCGTTATGGTGGCTTCAAAGACCTAAAATCATCACTTGTAACTCTGTTCTTGTTCCCCTTGCGCATGCCATCATCTCCATGCTTGTTCTTGCTCCAATGTTCATCCTTCTCCAAGCTAGGACCTTCATTTGTAAGCAAAACAAATGTATCCAATTTAGGCAGCATCATATTCTCATGAACATTAGAATCATTACCAAGAAACGAAAGTACCTGGTAATTTAGTTGGCGTGCGCGAGCTCTAGTAATTGGTCCAGTATGTATAGCAGCAGGGGTTGTGCGTGTAACAATGGTATTGATGTCCTCCTCACATTTCTGCTTCTTCGAGGACCAACATACCAAGGATCGTCCGAGGAAATGGCATGTGCCTGATGTTGACTTGCGGTCCACAATATCACCAACATAGTTAGAGTCAGAATATCCAATGAGATCAAAAGTCGAGCCCTTGGGATACCATAATCCAAGTGTTGGAGTGTGAGCTAGATATTGAAGAATATGCTTCACAGCCATACGGTGTGATTCCTTCGGTGTAGCTTGAAATCGGGCGCACATGCAAACACTAAGCATAATATCTGGCCTAGATGCAGATAGATACAATAAAGAGCCAATCATGGAGCGGTATACCTTTTGATCGAAGTCAATACCATTTTCATCAGTGCATAGATGGCCATTTGTGGGCATAGGGATTTTGACGCCTTTGCAATCTTGCATGCTGAATTTCCTCAGTACATCCTTGAGGTATTTCTCTTGTGATAGAGGCAAGGGTGTCCCGATCTTTCGATGAGATGATAACTATCGATTTGGTGGAGACGACTTTGACGATCCGACTACAAACGTGCACGACGTTGTGCCTTAGCAATCGCTAAACAATTCTCCTGAGATTACTGACGATGCCGGAAGCACGGTCAGCCTGACCACGAAGGTCTATTCCTGCAAGCAATCGAAGAACGAGCAAGAATATGATAAAGCAATCTGAATATCGCAAATATATATGAAGTATTGATAATGGTGGGGATCCGGAAGCGGTCTTGGTCTGGTCGTTGGACACAAACGAAGTACACGAAGTTGCATGGCTAACTTTTAACTAAACAAATCCCAAGGAAAAAGCTACTAGATGGATCTACTTATATAGAAGCAAGGGGTGGCAGCAAAGGAGGTGGAAGGACGTCCCAAGGCAGCCTAAAACTAACCCTAGGTCGTACAAGGCTCATGGGCCCAAGTGGAGGTGATGCAACACCTTTGGGCTTGTAGTTTGACTCGGATTCTACTGCAACGTCAGATTGTTTCGTCCGTAACTCAACGCTGGGACGAATTTGAAGGTGATTCCAATTGGGTTGGAAAGTGCACGAAATCTAGTTTCCAGCAAAAAAAGAATCACCCCATTCGGAGTCCGTATGAAAAAGTTGTGTGCGTTTTGAGTCAGGTATGTCTGTGCAGTCCGAATCTGAATCCAGAACGTGAGAGACTTGGACTCTATCTTCTCTTGGGCCAAAAGTGACATGAGAGAACTTTTTGAACAGCAAATAAACATCTCTTTCTTCCTTATCTTCATATATGGATTGTACAAATGTCCCATACACCTGCAATTAGACAAAACACAAAAGTGTGTGAAGTATTTTTGTTCTGGATAACATAATTAGATTATTGACTAGTTTGCACTAGAAATCACCTGACAAATATGCATATATGCAATATTTTTGGTCATATCCAAGGTAGTCATGTCCTCATCATCCTCCCCTTCTTGAAAATAAAGCCGTCCTCGGTGTTGCTTAATCTGAAATGTGGCTAACAAAGGAGACAAGGTGTACATGTTGTATATGTATATGTCATCCATTTTTACTTCCCTTGATTTTTGCATATATGACACATGAATAGATGAGTAACTTGCACAGTTCATAAAATCTAAAGCCAAAAAATTAGCACAAGAAGTAGAAGGCATGAAAATATTGTAACTCAGTTTGCACATATAAGTGAAGCTCTTATTCATTTCAAAAGATTGACAATGTTCATCATTAAACCATCCCAACATTGGTGAATAAACCTTACTTGCATCAAATTTACATGCTACAACATGCTTAAATAAGCAAACATGCAATAAGTCATTCAACACAGAATCATCACCAAGATTAGAGGTCATATCAAAATGATTAAACATTGGTTCTTTTGCATCAATAGTTAATTCAATGGGTGCACTCAAAATTGTTGGTATTTCAGTTGTTTGATCACATGGCAAAGTCAAATTATCAACGTAGTCCTCTAAAATAGGTGGTGTGATCAAAGTAGTGGGTAGCTCATCAGATGGTGCATTCAAATTGACAAGGCATTCATCATTCTCATGTAGAGATGGAAGATCAGTACCTTTGTCATTACCTCTTATGATAAACTCAGATGATGTAGCCACTCTCGGGGGCGATGTGTCACATGGTGGAGGTGATGTAGTCTTGACAACAACGGATGTGGTTGTCATAGTATGCCTAGTAGTTGAAGGAACAATCATATCAACTCTTGGAATGTGCACCGTGCGCTTGTTCTCCTCGTGGCCAACACGTCGTTTTATTTCCTGTTCAGCTTTGCAAGCAAGATGAAACAAATGGTCCATAGGATAACACTCTTCATGAATTAGTATCTCTTGAATATCACAGTTTAATCCTCCCCAAAATCTATCCATAAAATCATCTTCTCTTTCTTCTAAAGAGGAATGCAAGAAGGTAGTTTGTAAATCATCATAATATTTTGTTACAGTGTCACTACCTTGTTTTAAGTGTTGCAACTTCTTAATCATGTCACGAGTATAATAAGCAGGGACGAAAGTATGTCGCATGGCAAGTTTCAAATCATCCCAAGTAGTTGGTATATAATCAGGGTGTAACCGACAATATTCACTCCACCAAACCAAAGCATAACCAGTGAAAGAACCAACCGCAACCTTAACCTTTTTATGTTCATCGAAATTTTGGGAAGCAAATATATTTTTTATGTCGAACTCCCATTCAATATATAAAGCGGGTTTAAAACGGCCATTAAATGGTGGTATAGATATATTAACCTGATCATGTGCGTTTGGATGTTTGTGCACCTCTCGTGACGGTTGTGGTATTTGCAAAGGTGGTGGCACGTCTCCCGCGATCGACAAAGCCCATGAATTGACTCTGGATCCTGTCATGATTAGTAGAACAAGAAACAAAACCCAAAAATAATGTTCCTATAACTACTAGGATGTGGTGGTAAAACACTCACAGTAAAGCAAATATTAATGTCTTACAAGTTCTTACCATGCAGCAGGCGGTGATCGGCAACCAGCGGTGTCAAGTAACTCCGAATATTGAGTAAAGCGATTGCCAGGGGAGCGTACGTATACACGGTGTAGAAATATGTGGAGCTGGGTTGGCTATATATGGTAGCAAAAAATTAGCAATAATCAATTCAAAGATGCAATGTTGAATAAACGCTCAACGACGGTACTGTGCTGGTCCTAGGCTAGACCGGACTAGAGACGCGAGCCTAGAACACTAATAAGGTCACGGCGTAGCACAACTAGCATCAATGAAGGATACTAAGTAGCTCTTGACAGCAAGATATAAGTGAAGATCACAACGGCAGTGAAGATAAAGATGAAAAACAACTGCCAAGCAGGATATACAACAACTCTCTCTCCAACTTTCCTCTTGAAAAGTTTGAGACAATTTTTTGATAAATTCTTTAAAAGAATGCTACTAACTCAAGCTTTCCAATGCAAAAAGAATCACTCAATTCCGAGTTGATATGAGGAGTCAAAGAATTCTAAAACTGGCCTGAAAAATTGGAACAAGCTGTGTTCATGAACTTCGGAGGGCAAAAAGACCTATTTAGAAGCCGATTTTGAGGTGTCAAATATTGAACTAGCTTCTGCAACTATTTAGATGCGGCTTGTCACTAGCTTCAATTTGAGTACTCACGGAGCCAAAACGGACGTCGTATGAGGAAGATACACCTGTTTTACTGAACAGTGCGCAAAACAGATTCCAATCCGAATTCAGGTACGAGATTGATTCTAGATAGATCCAATTTTTTTTCTTCTCTCTTTTTTTTCTCACGCTTTTTTTTTCTTTTTCTTGATAGAGGCGAGAGTGTCCCGATCTTTCGATGAGATGATAACTATCGATTTGGTGGAGACGACTTTGACGATCCGACTACAAACGTGCACGACGTTGCGCCTTAGCAATCGCTAAACCAATCTCCTGAGGTTACTGACGATGCCGGAAGCACGGTCAGCCTGACCACGAAGGTCTGTTTCCTGCAAGCAATCGAAGAACGAGCAAGAATATGATAAAGCAATCTGAATATTGCAAATATATATGAGGTATTGATAATGGTGGGGATCCGGAAGCGGTCTTGGTCTGGTCGTTGGACACAAACGAAGTACACGAAGTTGCAATGGCTAACTTTTAACTAAACAAATCCCAAGGAAAAGCTACTAGATGGATCTACTTATATAGGAGCAAGGGGTGGCGGCCAAGGAGGTGGGAGGACGTCCCAAGGCAGCCTAAAACTAAATCTAGGTCGTACAAGGCCAATGGGCCCAAGTGGAGGTGATGTAACACCTTTGGACTTGTAGTTTGACTCGGATTCTGCTGCAGCATCAGATTGTTTCGTCCACAACTCAACGCTCCGGACGAATTTGAAGGTGATTCCAATTGGGTTGGAAAGTGCACGAAATCTAGTTTCCAATAAAAAAACAATCACCCAATTCGGAGTCCGTATGAAAAACTTGTGTGCGTTTTGAGTCAGGTATGTCTGTGCAGTCCGAATCTGAATCCAGAACGTGAGAGACTTGGACTCTATCTTCTCTTGGGCCAAAAGTGACGTGAGAGAACTTTTTGGACAGCAAATAAACATCTCTTTCTTCCTTATCTTCATATGTGGATTGTACAAATGTCCCATACACCTGCAATTAGACAAAACACAAAAGTGTGTGAAGTATTTTTGTTCTGGATAACATAAATAGATTATTGAATAGTTTGCACTAGAAATCACCTGACAAATATGCATATATGCAATATTTTTGGTCATATCCAAAGTAGTCATGTCCTCATCATCCTCCCCTTCTTGAAAATAAAGCCGTCCTCGGCGTTGCTTAATCTGAAATGTGGCTAACAAAAGAGACAAGGTGTACATGTTGTATATGTATATGTCATCCATTTTTACTTCCCTTGATTTTTGCATATATGACACATGAATAGATGAGTAACTTGCATAGTTCATAAAATCTAAAGCCAAAAAATTAGCACAAGAAGTAGAAGGCATGAAAATATTGCAACTCAGTTTGCACATATAAGTGAAGCTCTTATTCATTTCAAAAGATTGAGAATGTTCATCATTAAACCATCCCAACATTGGTGAATAAACCTTACTTGCATCAAATTTACATGCTACAACATGCTTAAATAAGCAAACATGCAATAAGTCATTCAACACAGAATCATCACCAAGATTAGAGGTCATATCAAAATGATTAAACATTGGTTCTTTTGCATCAATAGTTAATTCAATGGGTGCACTCAAAATTGTTGGTATTTCAGTTGTTTGATCACATGGCAAAGTCAAATTATCAACGTAGTCCTCTAAAATAGGTGGTGTGATCAAAGTAGTGGGTAGCTCATCAGATGGTGCATTCAAATTGACAAGGCATTCATCATTCTCATGTAGAGATGGAAGATCAGTACCTTTGTCATTAACTCTTATGATCAACTCAGATGATGTAGCCACTCTCGGGGGCGATGTGTCACATGGTGGAGGTGATGTAGTCCTGACAACAACGGATGTGGTTGTCATAGTATGCCTAGTAGTTGAAGGAACAATCATATCAACTCTTGGAATGTGCACCGTGCGCTTGTTCTCCTCGTGGCCAACACGTCGTTTTATTTCCTGTTCAGCTTTGCAAGCAAGATGAAACAAATGGTCCATAGGATAACACTCTTCATGAATTAGTATCTCTTGAATATCACGGTTTAATCCTCCCCAAAATCTATCCATAAAATCATCTTCACTTTCGTCTAAAGAGGAATGCAACAAGGTAGTTTGTAAATCATCATAATATTTTGTTACAGTTTCACTACCTTGTTTTAAGTGTTGCAACTTCTTAATCATGTCACGAGTATAATAAGCAGGGACGAAAGTATGTCGCATGGCAAGTTTCAAATCATCCCAAGTAGTAGGTATATAATCAGGGTGTAACCGACAATATTCACTCCACCAAACCAAAGCATAACCAGTGAAAGAACCAACCGCAACCTTAACCTTTTTATGTTCATTGAAATTATGGGAAGCAAATATATTTTTTATGTCGAACTCCCATTCAATATATAAAGCAGGTTTAAAACGGCCATTAAATGGTGGTATAGATACATTAACCTGATCACGTGCATTTGGATGTTTGTGCACCTCTCGTGACGGTTGTGGTATTTGCAAAGGTGGTGGCACGTCTCCCGTGATCGACAAAGCCCATGAATTGACTCTGGATCCTGTCATGATTAGTAGAACAAGAAACAAAATCTAAAAATAATGTTCCTATAACTACTAGGATGTGGTGGTAAAACGCTCACAGTAAAGCAAATATCAATGTCTTACAAGTTCTTACCATGCAGCAGGCGGTGATCGGCAACCAGCGATGTCAAGTAACTCCGAATATTGAGTAAAGCGATTGCCAGGGGAGCGTACGTATATACGGTGTAGAAATATGTGGAGCTGGGTTGGCTATATATGGTAGCAAAAGATTAGCAATAATCAATTCAAAGATGCAATGTTGAATAAACGCTCAACGACGGTACTGTGCTGGTCCTAGGCTAGACCGGACTAGAGACGCGAGCCTAGAACACTAATGAGGTCACGGCGTAGCACAACTAGCATCAATGAAGGATACTAAGTAGCTCTTGACAGCAAGATATAAGTGAAAATCACAACGGCAGTGAAGATAATGATGAAAAACAACTGCCAAGCAGGATATACAACAACTCTCTCTCCAACTTTCCTCTTGAAAAGTTTGAGACAATTTTCTGATAAATTCTTTCAAAGAATGCTACTAACTCAAGCTTTCCAATGTGATAGAGGCGGGGTGTCCCGATCTTTCGATGAGATGATAACTATCGATTTGGTGGAGACGACTTTGACGATCCGACTACAAACGTGCACGACGTTGCGCCTTAGCAATCGCTAAACCAATCTCCTGAGGTTACTGACGATGCTGGAAGCACGGTCAGCCTGACCACGAAGGTCTATTCCTGCAAGCAATCGAAGAACGAGCAAGAATATGATAAAGCAATCTGAATATTGCAAATATATATGAAGTATTGATAATGGTGGGGATCCAGAAGCGGTCTTGGTCTGGTCGTTGGACACAAACGAAGTACACGAAGTTGCAATGGCTAACTTTTAACTAAACAAATCCCAAGGAAAAGCTACTAGATGGATCTACTTATATAGGAGCAAGGGGTGGCGGCCAAGGAGGTGGGAGGACGTCCCAAGGCAGCCTAAAACTAAATCTAGGTCGTACAAGGCCAATGGGCCCAAGTGGAGGTGATGTAACACCTTTGGACTTGTAGTTTGACTCGGATTCTGCTGCAGCATCAGATTGTTTCGTCCACAACTCAACGCTCCGGACGAATTTGAAGGTGATTCCAATTGGGTTGGAAAGTGCACGAAATCTAGTTTCCAGCAAAAAAAGAATCACCCAATTCGGAGTCCGTATGAAAAACTTGTGTGCGTTTTGAGTCAGGTATGTCTGTGCAGTCCGAATCTGAATCCAGAACGTGAGAGACTTGGACTCTATCTTCTCTTGGGCCAAAAGTGACGTGAGAGAACTTTTTGGACAGCAAATAAACATCTCTTTCTTCCTTATCTTCATATGTGGATTGTACAAATGTCCCATACACCTGCAATTAGACAAAACACAAAAGTGTGTGAAGTATTTTTGTTCTGGATAACATAAATAGATTATTGACTAGTTTGCACTAGAAATCACCTGACAAATATGCATATATGCAATATTTTTGGCCATATCCAAGGTAGTCATGTCCTGATCATCCTCCCCTTCTTGAAAATAAAGCCGTCCTCGGCGTTGCTTAATCTGAAATGTGGCTAACAAAAGAGACAAGGTGTACATGTTGTATATGTATATGTCATCCATTTTTACTTCCCTTGATTTTTGCATATATGAAACATGAATAGATGAGTAACTTGCATAGTTCATAAAATCGAAAGCCAAAAAATTAGCACAAGAAGTAGAAGGCATGAAAATATTGCAACTCAGTTTGCACATATAAGTGAAGCTCTTATTCATTTCAAAAGATTGACAATGTTCATCATTAAACCATCCCAACATTGGTGAATAAACCTTACTTGCATCAAATTTACATGCTACAACATGCTTAAATAAGCAAACATGCAATAAGTCATTCAACACAGAATCATCACCAAGATTAGAGGTCATATCAAAATGATTAAACATTGGTTCTTTTGCATCAATAGTTAATTCAATGGATACACTCAAAATTGTTGGTATTTCAGTTGTTTGATCACATGGCAAAGTCAAATTATCAATGTAGTCCTCTAAAATAGGTGGTGTCATCAAAGTAGTGGGTAGCTAATCAGATGGTGCATTCAAATTGACAAGGCATTCATCATTCTCATGTAGAGATGGAAGATCAGTACCTTTGTCATTACCTCTTATGATCAACTCAGATGATGTAGCCACTCTCGGGGGCGATGTGTCACATGGTGGAGGTGATGTAGTCCTGACAACAACGGATGTGGTTGTCATAGTATGCCTAATAGTTGAAGGAACAATCATATCAACTCTTGGAATATGCACCGTGCGCTTGTTCTCCTCGTGGCCAACACGTCGTTTTATTTCCTGTTCAGCTTTGCAAGCAAGATGAAACAAATGGTCCATAGGATAACACTCTTCATGAATTAGTATCTCTTGAATATCACGGTTTAATCCTTCCCAAAATCTATCCATAAAATCATCTTCACTTTCTTCTAAAGAGGAATGCAACAAGGTAGTTTGTAAATCATCATAATATTTTGTTACAGTTTCACTACCTTGTTTTAAGTGTTGCAACTTCTTAATCATGTCACGACTATAATAAGCAGGGACGAAAGTATGTCGCATGGCAAGTTTCAAATCATCCCAAGTAGTAGGTATATAATCAGGGTGTAACCGACAATATTCACTCCACCAAACCAAAGCATAACAAGTGAAAGAACCAACCGCAACCTGAACCTTTTTATGTTCATCGAAATTATGGGAAGCAAATATATTTTTATGTCGAACTCCCATTCAATATATAAAGCAGGTCTAAAACGGCCATTAAATGGTGGTATAGATACATTAACCTGATCATGTGCATTTGGATGTTTGTGCACCTCTCGTGACGGTTGTGGTATTTGCATAGGTGGTGGCATGTCTCCTACGATTGACAAAGCCCATGAATTGACTCTAGATCCTGTCATGATTAGTAGAACAAGAAACAAAATCCAAAAATAATATTCCTATAACTACTAGGATGTGGTGGTAAAATGCTCACAGTAAAGCAAATATCAATGTCTTACAAGTTTTTACCATGCAGCAGGCGGTGATCGGCAACCAGCGGTGTCAAGTAACTCCGAATATTGAGTGAAGCGATTGCCAGGGGAGCGTACGTATACACGGTGTAGAAATATGTGGAGCTAGGTTGGCTATATATGGTAGCAAAAGATTAGCAATAATCAATTCAAAGATTCAATGTTGAATAAACGCTCAACGACGGTACTGTGCTGGTCCTAGGCTAGACCGGACTAGAGACGCGAGCCTAGAACACTAATGAGGTCACGGCGTAGCACAACTAGCATCAATGAAGGATACTAAGTGGTTCTGGACAACAAGAAATAAGTGAAGATAACAACGGCAGTAAAGATAATGATGAAAAACAACTGCCAAACAGGATATACAACAACTCTCTCTCCAACTTTCCTCTTGAAAAGTTTGAGCCAATTTTCTGATAAATTCTTTCAAAGAATGCTACTAACTCAAGCTTTCCAATGCAAAAAGAATCACTCAATTCCGAGTTGATATGAGGAGTCAAAGAATTCTAAAACTGGCCTGAAAAATTAGAACAAGCTGTGTTCACGAACTTCAGAGGGCAAAAAGACCTATTTAGAAGCCGATTTTGAGGTGTCAAATATTGAACTAGCTTCTGCAATTATTTAGATGCGGCTCGTCGCTAGCTTCAATTTGAGTACTCACGGAGCCAAAACGGACTTCGTATGAGGAAGATACACCTGTTTTACTGAACAGTGCGCAAAACAGATTCCAATCCGAATTCAGGTACGAGATTGATTCTAGATAGATCCGATTATTTTTCTTCTTTCTTTTTTTTTCTCACGCTTTTTTTTTCTTTTTCTTCTCTTTCTTTTTCTTTTTTTTCCTCTCTTTTTTTTCCTCTATCTTTTTTTTCTCCCTCTTTCCAAGACAAACTAGATAAGATGCAGATTGGATCAGGCGAAGATGTGAATGACCTCAACTATGATTATGACAATGAACAGTGCGTAGCACGTGGTGGAATTTAATGGATGGAATGGTGGACAGCGGAAGGGATAATGATGCAGCGGCGGCGTGACAAATGTGAACAGAACTCGAAAATCTAAAGGAACTAGACACTAAGACCAGCAACTAACACGACGATGCAACCGATAATTCAACTATGCAAGCAATGAATAGAAAATTGCAAAGGCTCAGACTGGCTTGGATAAATGATAAACAGATCTAACTTTTTTATGGCTTTTTCATGGACTGTAGGTATGAATGACAGATGCGATCTAAACTATGAAAAACTGTAAAATCTCACCGAGCAACCTGAAAACTGATACCACTTGATAGAGGCGAGGGTGTCTCGATCTTTCGATGAGATGATAACTATCGATTTGGTGGAGACGACTTTGACGATCCGACTACAAACGTGCATGACGTTGCGCCTTAGCAATCGCTAAACCAATCTCCTGAGGTTACTGACGATGCCGGAAGCACGGTCAGCCTGACCACGAAGGTCTGTTTCCTGCAAGCAATCGAAGAACGAGCAAGAATATGATAAAGCAATCTGAATATTGCAAATATATATGAGGTATTGATAATGGTGGGGATCCGGAAGCGGTCTTGGTCTGGTCGTTGGACACAAACGAAGTACACGAAGTTGCAATGGCTAACTTTTAACTAAACAAATCCCAAGGAAAAGCTACTAGATGGATCTACTTATATAGGAGCAAGGGGTGGCGGCCAAGGAGGTGGGAGGACGTCCCAAAGCAGCCTAAAACTAAATCTAGGTCGTACAAGGCCAATGGGCCCAAGTGGAGGTGATGTAACACCTTTGGACTTGTAGTTTGACTCGGATTCTGCTGCAGCATCAGATTGTTTCGTCCACAACTCAACGCTCCGGACGAATTTGAAGGTGATTCCAATTGGGTTGGAAAGTGCACGAAATCTAGTTTCCAGCAAAAAAAAGAATCACCCAATTCGGAGTCCGTATGAAAAACTTGTGTGCGTTTTGAGTCAGGTATGTCTGTGCAGTCCGAATCTGAATCCAGAACGTGAGAGACTTGGACTCTATCTTCTCTTGGGACAAAAGTGACGTGAGAGAACTTTTTGGACAGCAAATAAACATCTTTTTCTTCCTTATCTTCATATGTGGATTGTACAAATGTCCCATACACCTGCAATTAGACAAAACACAAAAGTGTGTGAAGTATTTTTGTTCTGGATAACATAAATAGATTATTGAATAGTTTGCACTAGAAATCACCTGACAAATATGCATATATGCAATATTTTTGGTCATATACAAGGTAGTCATGTCCTCATCATTTCTTCTCTCTCTTTTTCTTTTTTTTCCTTTTTTCTCATTTTTTTCTCTATCTTTTTTTTCCCAAGACAAACTAGATAAGATGCAGATTGGATCAGGCGAAGATGTGAATGACCTCAACTATGATTATGACAATGAACAGTGCGTAGCACGTGGTGGAAATTAATAGATGAGATGGTGGACGGTGGAAGGGATAATGATGCAGCGGCGGCGTGACTAATGTGAACAGAACTCGAAACTCTAAAGGAACTAGGCACTAAGACCAGCAACTGACACGACGATGCAACCGATAATTCAACTATGCAAGCAATGAATAGAAAATTGCAAAGGCTCAGACTGGCTTGGATAAAGGATGAACAGATCTAACTTTTTTTGTGGCTTTTTCCTGGACTGTAGGTATGAATGACAGATGCGATCTAAACTATGAAAAACTGTAAAATCTCACCGAGCAACCTAAAAACTGATACCACTTGATAGAGGCGAGGGTGTCCCGATCTTTCGATGAGATGATAACTATCGATTTGGTGGAGACGACTTTGACGATCCGACTACAAACGTGCACGATGTTGCGCCTTAGCAATCGCTAAACCAATCTCCTGAGGTTACTGACGATGACGGAAGCACGGTCAGCCTGACCACGAAGGTCTATTCCTGCAAGCAATCGAAGAACGAGCAAGAATATGATAAAGCAATCTGAATATCACAAATATATATGAAGTATTGATAATGGTGGGGATCCGGAAGCGGTCTTGGTCTGGTCGTTGGACACAAACAAAGTACACGAAGTTGCAATGGCTAACTTTTAACTAAACAAATCCCAAGGAAAAAGCTACTAGATGGATCTACTTATATAGAAGCAAGGGGTGGCAGCAAAGGAGGTGGAAGGACGTCCCAAGACAGCCTAAAACTAACCCTAGGTCGTACAAGGCTCATGGGCCCAAGTGGAGGTGATGCAACACCTTTGGGCTTGTAGTTTGACTCGGATTCTGCTGCAACGTCAGATTGTTTCGTCCGTAAGTCAACGCTCGGGACGAATTTGAAGGTGATTCCAATTGGGTTGGAAAGTGCACGAAATCTAGTTTCCAGCAAAAAAAGAATCACCCAATTCGGAGTCCGTATGAAAAAGTTGTGTGCGTTTTGAGTCAGGTATGTCTGTGCAGTCCGAATCTGAATCCAGAACGTGAGAGACTTGGACTCTATCTTCTCTTGGGCCAAAAGCGACGTGAGAGAACTTTTTGGACAGCAAATAAACATCTCTTTCTTCCTTATCTTCATATGTGGATTATACAAATGTCCCATACACCTGCAATTAGACAAAACACAAAAGTGTGTGAAGTATTTTTGTTCTGGATAACATAAATAAATTATTGAATAGTTTGCACTAGAAATCACCTGACAAATATGCATATATGCAATATTTTTGGTCATATCCAAGGTAGTCATGTCCTCATCATCTTGAGATATGAAGATGTCATTGCACTGTTGACGAATTTGAAGACCTATGAAGAATTTCAATTCTCCCATCATAGACATTTGATATTCCTCACTCATCATATAGGCAACTTCGTCACTTGAATGTTGGTTAGTACAACCAAAGATAGTATCATCAACATATATTTGGCGCACGAATAATTCATCATCATAGGTTTTGGTGAAAAGAGTTGGGTCAAGTGAACCGGGTTTGAGGCCTTTCTTCATGAGGAATTCCTTCAAAGTATCATACCATAGAGGGCCTTATTGAGTCTGAATACTTGGTCAGGATGCTTTGGATCTTCAAAACCTAGGGGTTGAGCAACATATAGTTCTTCCTCAAGCTTACTATTGAGGAATGCACTTTTCACATCCATTTGATATAATATGATATTATGATGGTTAGCATAAGCAAGAAATATGTGAATAGCCTCAAGTCTAGCAACAGGTGCAAAAGTTTCATAGAAATCAATTCCTTCAACCTGTGTGTAGCCTTGAGCTACAAGCCGTGTTGTATTCCTCACCACAAGGCCATTTTCATCTTGCTTGTTGCGGTAGATCCATTTTGTGCTGATGATATTGTGTTTGTGTGGGTCTGGTCACTTGAAAAGTTCCCAGACATTTTTGAGCTCGAATTGATGAATCCTCTTCCATCGCTTGAATCCACTCAGGTTCCAGAAATGCCTCATATACTTTGGTGGGCTCTGTGATAGAGACAAAAGCAAAGTGCCCATAAAAGTTAGACAAATGTGAAGCCTTTGAGCGTGTGAGAGGACCTGGTGTTTTGATGTCGTTGATGATTCTCTCAATCTGCACTTCATTTGCGATGCGAGGATGAGCAGGTTGACGATATTGAGTGGGCTCAGCATTTTCTTCAGAGCCAGTTTCCTTAGCTGCATCAACATGATGTTCTTCATGTTCTGGAATGACTTCTTTAGCAGATTCTTCGGTAGGAATGACATCCTCAGTAGACTTCAACTTAATGGGTTTCTCGGGAGACATTTCATCTAGCATAGGAGGTAGGTGCTCTTTTTGTGCGCTGTTAGATTCATCGAACCGCACATCTACAGTTTCAACAATCTTGTGGTGATAGGTGTTGAGACTTTGTAGGTGTGCGAGTCCTTTCCGTAACCAAGCATAAAACCTTCATGTGCTTTGTAACGTCCCGGACAAACCCGCCGGTGGTCGTTACTCCTGACGGGATCTAGAGTGGCCCCACAAATCAATACTAGTCTTTTCTGCGCACTTTGTCCTCACTCGTGCGCCCCCGGGAGCAACTTCCCGGTCGGTCACCCATCCTGACACTACTCCAAGCTGAGCATGCTTAACTTTGGAGTTCTGTCCGAATGGGCTCCCGGGAAAGAAGGAATTCCTTATTGATATGAGTAGTCTATCATCCCTAATAAGCCAGGCTATCACATACACCCCCACTCAGAGGAACCGACGTCCTCGTCGGGCCACGGGAACGTCCCCTCTTAGCACATACGTCTGTGCATCCAGTCCGGTACATGTGCCATGCCGGGTGCCACGATGGGTGCCACGACGGGTCACAAACATCATGAACAACATGACCGCGCACCTGTCCGCAAACATCCGTGTAACCACGAGGGTCGGCTCTGATACCAACTTGTAACGCCCCGGACACACCCGCCGGTGGTCGTTACTCCTGGCGGGATCTAGACTGGCCCCACAGATCAATACTAGTCTTTTCTGCGAATTTTGTCCTCACTCGTGCGCACCCGGGAGCAACTTCCTGGTCGGTCACCCATCCTAACACTACTCCAAGCTGAGCACGCTTAACTTTGGAGTTCTGTCCGAATGGGCTCCCGGAAAAGAAGGAATTCCTTATTGATATGAGTAGTCTATCATCCCTAATAAGCCAGGCTATCACATGCTTTCGGTGCAAATTTAGAATTGTGATGAGGATCTCTAATCCAACATTTAGCACCGAAGACTTTGAAATAACTCACATTGGGTTTCTTGTCAGTGAGGAGTTCATATGAGGTCTTTTTGAAGAATTTGTGAAGATATACCCTGTTGATGATGTGGCACGCAGTATCAATTGCCTCAGGCCATAAGTGAGGAGGCGTCTTGTATTCATCAAGCATAGTGCAAGCCATCTCAACAAGAGTCATGTTCTTGCGCTCCATGATGTCATTTTGCTAAGGAGTATAAGGAGCAGATAACTCGTGAGTAATACCAAGTTCATCAAGATAGTCATCAAGACCAGTATTCTTGAACTCAGACCCATTATCACTTCTAATGTGCTTGATCTTCACACCGAAGTTTGTTGAAGCCCTTGAGGAAAATCGTTTGAAGACTTCCTGCACTTCGGTTTTCTAAGTGATGATATGCACCCATGTGTAACGAGAATAGTCATCAACAATAACAAAGCCTTATAAATATGCAGCATTAGTGAATGTGGCATAATGAGTAGGACCAAAGAGATCCATGTGAAGCAATTCAAATGGACGAGTGGTAGTCATGATAGTCTTTGAGGGATGCTTGGCCTTGGTCATCTTTCCAGCTTCACAAGCTCCACCCAGGTGATCCTTGAGGAATTTGACGCCCTCGATGCGAATGACATGCTTCTTCTTCGTGAGCATGTGCAAGTTCCTCATGCCAACATGACCAAGTCGTCGATGCCATAGCCAGCCTTCTGAAGCTTTTACAAGTAGACATGTAGCAGGTTGTGGTCCTGTAGAGAAATCAACAATATGCAAGTCTCCTCTCCTAAAGCCTTTGAACACTTTGGAATTGTCAGCTTCCATGATCACAACACAACCATACTTGCCAAAGACAACAATCATATCAAGATCACGAAGCATTGAGATAGACATGAGGTTGAACCCTAAGGACTCAACAAGCATGACTTTGTCCATGTGTCGATCCTTTGAGATCGCAACCCTACCTAGACCACAATACCTTGCTTTTTCCTTTATCAGTGTAGGTGATATGCTTCAGATGCGATGGAGATAAAGCAATGTCCATCAATAGGTTCTTGTCACCGGTCATGTGATTTGTAAATCCACTGTCGAGGACCCACTCAGTGGCTTTGGGTTGATCATCCTGTAGATGAATTAGTGCATCTTACGAACTCATATACTTCATCAGTGAATAATATGACATCAAATTTATCAGATCAATTTCATCAAGCAATAGAACAGATATAGCAGTATGAGGATGTGAGAAATGAAAATTCATTTCTTAATGATTAGCTTGCGTCCTTTCAAGCGAATTCAGGTCTCCAGCAAATTCTTTAGATGTTTAAGTTCATTTGGAGACCTGACCATGCATAAAAGATGAGTTCTTTTTCTTCACCACTCACATCTAGAGGGTTGGCAGAGAGTTCATCATTCCGCGGGCTTCATAAGAGAAAGGTGGCATAGAAGCCAATCCACTTCGTTTCACATAAGAGGGGTTAGAGTAAGCATATGAATAAGCAGAGAAATTCTTCGAGGATTTATGAACATAATGATTTGAAGAATAATGCACATATTCATAGCCCTTATGCTTTTCCTGCGAAATAGAATTGTTAGCACGATGATCTTCATATGAGGATCTGGATCCATATGAAGAATTTGATCCACGTGAGGAATTTGTTCCATATGAGGACTTGGATGCATATGAAGACTTTGGTCCATATGAAGAATTTGATCTGGGGTTCCTATTCTTCACAGGTGGTGTCATGATGACATTCACCTGAAGACTTTCAACACACCTTTTGGAAACCCATATTTTCTTCATAGGGGGGACCGTTCCTGTAGTTAGTGCCAACATATCTAGCAAATACTTCACCATTCTGATTTTTGAACAGTTTATAGTTGGAGTCAAATGACTCATCAGAAGAATATGAAGATTCACATGTAAAGCCAGATAAAGTGGATGGCTCTACTAGAGATCCTTTTGCAGCAACCCATGAGGTTTTGGGATACTGCTCAGGTTTCCAGTAGGTCCCATCAGCATTGAGTTTCCTCTCAAAGAAAATACCCTCTTTCCTAGGATTCCTGTTGAGGATCTACTTTCTAAGCACATCACAAAGAGCCTGATGCCCTTTGAGGCTTTTGTACATGCCTGTCACATACAATTCCTTCAGCCATGGATTGTCAGTGATACTAGTAGCATCCTTAGATGAGGAATTTGTGATAGTAGAGAAAGTTGAAGAATTTGCAGCAATAGAAGCATTTGAACTTTCAGGTGAAGAATTAGCAGATTCTCGTTCAATGCATTTCAAACATGGTGGAATGAATTCAACCTGAGCTGAATTGATCTGTTGAGCAAGCAATGAATCATGTTCCGTCTGAAGATCTTCATAGCTCACCCTTAGCTGCTCAAGATATTGCTTTCTTTGAAGAAATTCATAAGGAAGTTTCTCGTGATCAGATAAGAGAGTGTTATGATGACTCTGAAGGTTGTCAAACTTAGACTGGAGTCTTTGAAGATTATCAGTCAGAGTTTGAGTTCGATCCATTTGTTCACCCAACATATCATCACTTTCATCTAGCATGCTTTGAACCTTTTCCAAAGATCTTTGTTGTTTAGTGGCAAGGGAAGCAAGTTTGGTATAGCTGGGTCAAAATTCATCACTAGATTCATCATCACTAGACTGAGATAGGAAGCATTCAATTACCTTGGCACCTTTTGCCATAAGGCATGGTGCAAAGGATGATGATTCTGGATCGAAAGTCATTGTTTTGAGCGATTCCTTGAATTCCTCAAACCAGGGTTCATGACAAGTTCGATGACCTTCATAGACATCAGAGAGTCGGTCCTAGATAAGCTTTGCATGGCAGAGATGCTTAATGTTCCGAAACTGGTTTCGGGATAAGCAGGAGCAAATTACATCCTTCGCAATGATGTCCAGTCGAGTGTACTTGCGAATATCATCAGCTCTGCCATCTTGCAAAGATCAGTAACACCAATCTTAGTGACGGTCCACAACTCACTGTCCATTGCCATGAGATGCTTCTTCATCATGGCCTTCCACTTGGGTTAATCATGACCGTCAAAAATGGGGCATGTCACTTTCTTCATTCCTGCGGTCGACATAACTAAAACTCTGGGCGGTTTAACCAAAATCATACAGAACTAGGGAGTACCTCGCTCTGATACCAATTAAAAGTGCGTTATATCGACTATATGGGGTGAATAGGTGATTTTACAAATTCGTCACTGAGGAATTTCAGGGTGAGGAAATTCCTAAGCAATGAACTACTTAGCAGCGGAATAAGTACTTAGATGCAAGCATGATGAAATGAAAACAAGCACAGAGTACAAGTAGCGTAAACATATGATAAGCAAGCTAAAGACAAAGTGACTGAAGAATTAGGATTGAGGAAATTGAGAAAGTCTTTGGTCGAAGTCTTCAAACAGTAACGATCAAGTACTTCTACATAGAAATGAGGAAATGAAAGCGTTGAGGGAATAGAACCAGTAGCTTGGTGAAGACAGTGATTTGGTAGACCAGTTCCAACTGTTGTGACAGTTGTATGTCTGGTTGGAGCGGCTAGGTATTTAAACCTGAGGACACACAGTCCTCACCGTATTCTCCTTGAGCTAAGGTCACATTGACCTCGCCCAATCACTCGTGGTAAGTCTTTAGGTGACTTCCAAACCTTCACAGGCTCGTTCACTCGGTGATCCACAATTTCTTCTTGGATGCTCTAGACCATGACGCCTAACCGTCTGGAGGATGCACAGTCCTCAAAGGTAACAAGCGTCAGTTACACACAAGAACAATCTCTTCAGTGATGCTCAATCACTTTGGGTTTGTAGGTGTTTGGGTTTGGGTTTTCCTCCCTTGATGATTTTCGCTCAAAGTCCTTGGAGGATGGGATGCTCCCAATGACAAGTGTCAGTTTCTCTCGGAGCAGCCAATCAGCTAGTGGTTGTAGGGGGTGGCTATTTATTGCCTAGGGAGCAGCCCGACATGATAAGACATAAATGTCCTTCAATGATATGACTATTAGGTGGGTAGATATTTTGGGACAGCTGGCACGTAGCACAGCAACGGTTGGAAATTTGGCTATCAAATTCCTCACGGCTATCAAGTTCCTCACTAGTAGGCAATCCGCACTCACGAATTCCTAACTCCTTAGCCAGAACAAATTCCTCAGAGACCAGAAGATCTTCGTCTCTGTCACTGAAGAAATTGACTGAACTATATGAGATTTCCAATGGGTTCACTCGAAAGTATTGGGTAGGTGTAGGATTTTGAGATGAGCATCACTTCGAAACGTTTCCTTAGTTTTACCTCGACCCCCTTTAACAGTATGGTATTTCCTATGACTCAAGAAAGATAAAAATGAAACTACGAAAACAAAAGTCATCACGCTTCATAATCCTCGCATGAATATCAAGTCTTTAGGATCACACCAAATTCTTCACTTTCAAAGTCTTCAGAAAGCCAATGTCCTCAATTGAAGACATTCATTTTTAGGGGTCGACTTCTCTGTAAATATCAAACTCCTCATAGACTTATAGAACTGTGTACACTCATAAACACATTGATAGAGGCAAAGGTGTCCCGTCTTTCAATGAGATGATGGATATCGCTTTGGTGGAAGTCGACTTTGACGATCCGACTACGAACGTGCGAGGACGTCGCGCCTTAGCAATCGCTAAACCAACTCCGAGAGGTTATTGACCACGCCGGAGCACGATCAACCTGACCACGAGGGTCTATTTCCTGCGAGCAAACAAAGAACAAGCAAGAAACTGAGATTGCAATCTGGATATTGCGAATATAAGATGAAAGCTTTATTGATCAAGGTGGGGTTCTGTGACGCCTTTGTCTGGTCGTTGAACACAAACGAAGTACGCGAAGTTGCAGCTATGGCGAACTTTTAATCTAAACAAAACCCAAGGAAAAGCTACTAGATGAATCTACTTATATAGGAGCAAGGGGTGGCGGCCAAGGAGGTGGGAGGACGTCCCAAGGCAGCCTAAAACTAAATCTAGGTCGTACAAGGCCAATGGGCCCAAGTGGAGGTGATGTAACACCTTTGGACTTCTAGTTTGACTCGGATTCTGCTGCAGCATCAGATTGTTTCGTCCACAACTCAACGCTCCGGACGAATTTGAAGGTGATTCCAATTGGGTTGGAAAGTGCACGAAATCTAGTTTCCAACAAAAAAAGAATCACCCAATTCGGAGTCCGTATGAAAAACTTGTGTGCGTTTTGCGTCAGGTATATCTGTGCAGTCCGAATCTGAATCCAGAACGTGAGAGACTTGGTGATAGAGGCAAAGGTGTCCCGTCTTTCGATGAGATGATGGATATCGCTTTGGTGGAAGTCGACTTTGACGATCCGACTACGAACGTGCGAGGACGTCGCGCCTTAGCAATCGCTAAACCAACTCCGAGAGGTTATTGACCACGCCAGAGCACGATCAACCTGACCACGAGGGTCTGTTTCCTGCGAGCAAACGAAGAACAAGCAAGAAACTGAGATTGCAATCTGGATATTGCGAATATAAGATGAAAGCTTTATTGATCAAGGTGGGGTTCTGTGACGCCTTTGTCTGGTCGTTGAACACAAACGAAGTACGCGAAGTTGCAGCTATGGCGAACTTTTAATCTAAACAAAACCCAAGGAAAAGCTACTAGATGGATCTACTTATATAGGAGCAAGGGGTGGCGGCCAAGGAGGTGGGAGGACATCCCAAGGCAGCCTAAAACTAAATCTTGGTCGTACAAGGCCAATGGGCCCAAGTGGAGGTGATGTAACACCTTTGGACTTGTAGTTTGACTCGGATTCTGCTGCAGCATCAGATTGTTTCGTCCACAACTCGACGCTCCGGACGAATTTGAAGGTGATTCCAATTGGGTTGGAAAGTTCACGAAATCTAGTTTCCAACAAAAAAAGAATCACCCAATTCGGAGTCCGTATGAAAAATTTGTGTGCGTTTTGAGTCAGGTATATCTGTGCAGTCCGAATCTGAATCCAGAACGTGAGAGACTTAGACTCTATCTTCTCTTGGGCCAAAAGTGACGTGAGAGAACTTTTTGGACAGCAAATAAACATATCTTTCTTCCTTATCTTCATATGTGGATTGTACAAATGTCTCATACACCTGCAATTAGACAAAACACAAAAGTGTGTGAAGTATTTTTGTTCTGGATAACATAAATAGATTATTGAATAGTTTGCACTAGAAATCACCTGACAAATATGCATATATGCAATATTTTTGGTCATATCCAAGGTAGTCATGTCCTCATCACACATTAGTCCCTTACCCTATAAGTCTTCAATACACCAAAATCACTAAGGGGCACTAGATGCACTTACACTTTCCCATGGTGATTTGGTTTTCGATCCGAGGTTGGATCTTTGATGAGGACATCAATACAATTGTTACACCCACAGCCCCTGCTGCTATACATACTGGACCAATTACTAGAGCTCGTGCACGCCAACTAAATTACTAGGTACTTTCGTTTCTTGGTAATGATTCTAATGTTCATGAGAATATGATGCTGCCTAAATTGGATACATTTGTTTTGCTTACAAATGAAGGGCCTAGCTTGGAGAAGGATGAACATTGGAGCAAGAACAAGCATGGAGATGATGGCATGCGCAAGGGGAACAAGAACGGAGTTACAAGTGATGATTTCAGGACTTTTTGGTCATATCCAAGGTAGTCATGTCCTCATCAACTTTGAAGCCACCATAATGGGTGCATGAAGCCTTGGACGAAATATACAAGATGCCACTTCATAAATTTCGTCCCGAGGCTATTTTAGGTGCTGCGTCACCTTATTATTGGGTCAGGCCCATGTAATTTTGAAATACATAAGTATAGGCTATTTTTAGAGTACATATGTGTGGGGAAACAAGAGATAGGGTTGATTTCGGACCCCTCCACCAAGGGCCACGAAATTCCCCCCCTCTTCCTCCATATATACAGCCCTTAGGGCATCGTTTAGACTTGGGGTTTTGTTTAGATTAAAAGTTCGCCATAGCTGCAACTTCGCGTACTTCGTTTGTGTTCAACGACCAGACAAAGGCGTCACAAAACCCCACCTTGATCAATAAAGCTTTCATCTTATATTCGCAATATCCAGATTGCAATCTCAGTTTCTTGCTTGTTCTTCGTTTGTTCGCAGGAAACAGACCCTCGTGGTCAGGTTGATCGTGCTCCGGCGTGGTCAATAACCTCTCGGAGTTGGTTTAGCGATTGCTAAGGCGCAACGTCCTCGCACGTTCGTAGTCGGATCGTCAAAGTCGACTGCCACCAAAGTGATATCCATCATCTCATCGAAAGACGGGACACCTTTGCCTCTATCAAGTGGTATCAGATTTCCAGGTTGCTCAGTGAGATTTTACAGTTTTTCGTAGTTTAGATCGAGTCTGTTCTTCATACCTACAGTCCACGAAAAAGCCACAAAAAAAATTATGGTTGGTTCATCATATCCGAACCAATCTGAGCCTTTGCATAATCTTTTTAGGGTTTTGCTTTGTTGAATTTGCGGTTGCATCGTCGTGTCTAGTTGCTGGTCTTAGAGTCTAGTCTTTTAGAGTTTCGAGTTCTGGTCATAAGTTGTCACGCCGCCGCCGCACCATCATCATCGCCCCTGTCATCTACCACCGCCGCTTATTCGCCACCGCTTCGAATCCGTATCCATATACCACCACCGCTGTCATATACCACCACCGCTGCCATCTACTACCATATATCCACCACCAATCCGAGTTCTTGTCATATTAGGTTTGTTTTCGAGATCCATCTATATTCCGATTCGTGTTTCCTTGCCGTAGTAGGTTTCGGAAAAACAAGAAAAAAGAGTCTGGAAACCACCCTCTGTTTAGGCCCAAAATTTTTCGAAAACGCATTTTTCGAAAAAAATTCTGGCTATCCTATTTTTAGGTGTTTCTGTGTTTTGAGACAGGTGCCATTATAGGAGGTTTTTTTTGACCCGTTTCCAGTTTTTGGGTCCGGGCAGTCGAAAAAACGAAAAAAAAAAATTTGGTCGAAAAAATTTCGTGCCCATCCTGTCAGTTTGACCTAGGAAGAGTTTTGAGACACTCGCCATTATAGTGATTTTTCGCAAAAAAAAAGCAGCGCAAAAAAAAAAGAGCGCAAAAAAAAGAGCGAAAAAAAAATTCTAGAGTGTGCTTTTTCCTTGTTGACGTGCAGCGCCGTAATTTTGTTAGTGTTCTAGGCTCGCGTCTCTAGCACGGTCTAGCCTAGGACCAGCACAGTACCGTCGTTGAGCGTTTATTCAACTTTGCATCTCTAAATTGACTATTGCTGACCCTTTTTGCTACCATATTATAAGCCTTCCCAGCTCCAAATACATCTACGTCGTGCGTTTGACTCTCCCTGGTAATCGCTCTATCCAAGCTTTGAGAGATTTGACTACAACGGTTGCCGATCACCGCCTGCTGCTGGGTAAGAACTGGTAAGAATTTGAGTTTTGCTTGATAGGTTTGTGATACACCACCACCACTTCTTAGTAGTCTGTAGGATCATATTCTTGTGTGTTTCTATTTGCTGCTAACCATGGTAGGATCACAAGCCGATGAGACTGATTGGGAGAACCTGACGAACAAACAGCTACATGATAAATTTCAGCAAATGATGAGTGGATAGGTGCAAGATGTGCTAAACAGATTTGACGAGGCCATGGAGAAGATAGATGGCATGGAGAAGACGTTCGAAACAAAGCTTGATAGCAAGTTTAATGAATTGCTCGCGCGTTTACCACCACCACCTGATAGAGGCGGGGGGTGTCCCGATCTTTCGATGAGATGGTAACTATCGATTTGGTGGAGACGACTTTGACGATCCGACTACAAACGTGCACGACGTTGCGCCTTAGCAATCGCTAAACCAATCTCCAGAGGTTATTGACCACGCCGGCGCACGATCAACCTGACCACGAAGGTCTATTCCTGCAAGCAATTGAAGAACGAGCAAGAATATGATAAAAGCAATCTGAATATTGCAAATATGTATGAAGTATTGATAAAGGTGGGGATCCGAAAGCGGTCTTGGTCTGGTCGTTGGACACAAACGAAGTACACGAAGTTGCGTTGGCTAACTTTTAACTAAACAAATCCCAAGGGAAAAGCTACTAGATGGATCTACTTATATAGGAGCAAGGGGTGGCGGCCTAGGAGGTGGGAGGACGTCCCAAGGCAGCCTAAAACTAACCCTAGGTCGTACAAGGCCAATGGGCCCAAGTGGAGGTGATGCAACACCTTTGGACTTGTTGTTTGACTCGGATTCTGCTGCAACGTCTGATTGTTTCATCGATATCTCAACGCTCCGGACAATTTGAAGGTGAATCCAATTGGGCTGCAAAGAGCACGAAATCTAGAATCCAACAAAAAAAAGAATCACCCAATTCGGAGTCCGTATGAAAAAGTTGTTGGCGTTTTGAGTCAGGTATGTCTGTGCAGTCCGAATCTGAATCCAGAACGTGAGAGACTTGGACTCTATCTTCTCTTGGGCCAAAAGTGACGTGAGAGAACTTTTTGAACAGCACTTAAACATCTCTTTCTCCCTTATCTTCATATGTGAATTGTACAAATATCACATACACCTGTAATTAGACAAAACACAAAAGTGTGTGAAGTATTTTTGTTCTGGATAACATAAATAGATTATTGAATAGTTTGCACTAGAAATCACCTGACAAATATGCATGTATACAATATTTTTGGTCGTATCCAAGGTAGTCATGTCCTCATCATCCTCCCCTTTTTGAAAACAAAGCCGTCCTCGGCGTTGCTTAATATGAAATGTGGCTAAGAAAAGAGACAAGGTATACATGTTGTATATGTATATGTCATCCATTTTTACTTTCCTTGATTTTTGCACATATGACACATGTATAAATGAGTAACTTTCATATATCATAAAATATAAAGGCAAAATATTATCATAAGTAGAAGGCATGAAAATATTGCAACTCAGTTTGCACATATAAGTGATCTCCTATTTCTATCAAATGATTGACAATATTCATCATTAAACCATCCCAATATTGGTGAATAAACCTTACTTGCATCAACTTTACATGCTACAACATTCTTAAATAAGCAAACATGCAGTAAGTCATTGGACACAGAATCATCACCAAGATTAGAGGTCATATCAAAATGATTAAACATTGGTTCTTTTGCATCAATAGTTAATTCAATGGGTGCACTCAAAATTGTTGGTATTTCAGTTATTTGATCACATGATGCATTCATGATAGTAACATGATTCTCTAAAATAGGTGGCGTGCTCAAATCAACAGGTAACTCAACACATGATGTATTTAAGTTAATTAGGGATGCATCATTCTCATGTGAGGTTATATCATCAATACCTTTACTGTTACCTTGTCGCAAAGACGTAGCTGATGTCGGTATGGACAATGACAATGTACCATACACTTGAGATGATGTCGCACTCACAATCTGAGGTGTGGCTGCTCTAGTAGGTGCAACGGTGGAGGAATCAACCGATGGTAGTGAGCATGAATTGGAATAGTAGTTGTTGTAGTTACCCAATGCATCCTCCTGTAACTGTCTCTCAAAGGTACAAGCACGAACATACATACCAGTAATGCAACGAGGAATATACCTAAATCTTGCCCGAATATCATGGTTCAAACCACCAAAAAATCTATTCATTGTATCATCCTCAGATTCTTCTATGTCACAATGATGCATATAAGATTTGAACTCTTGGTAGTAAGCATGAACAGTGTTATTGCCTTGTTTAAATTGTTCAAATTTGCGAAGCAATTCACGACGATAGTAAGGAGGGAAAAATTGTTGTCTCATTACATGTTTCAAATCTTTCCAAGTTGTGGGTTGGTTATCAATATTTTTCTTACAATGCACACTCCAGCAAACAGAAGCAAAGCCAGTAAATGCTCTAGTGGCAGCTCGTACTCTCTCAACTTCAGAAAAGTCATGGTTACTAAAAACTTGTTCTACTTCAAACTCCCAAGCTAGATAAATAGCAGGATTAAATCTAACCTCAAATGACGGTAAAGAGATAAGCTGACCATGTGCTTGTGTGTGTTGTCCCAACTCTCGTGATGGTGAAGATGTGTCCGTCGTCCAAGAACTTCTATCTCCGGAACCTGTCATGATTAGTAGAAACAGGAAACAAAATTCGAGAATAATGTTCCTATGAACTACTAGGATGTGGTTGTAAAGTGCTCACAGTAAGGCAAATATCAATATCTTACAAGTTCTTACCATGCGGCAGGTGGTGACAGGCAACCAGCGATGTCAAATAACTTCGAAGATTGTGTAAATCGATTGCCAGGGGAACGTATGTATACACGGTGTAGAAATATGTGGAGCTGGGTTGGCTATATATGGTAGCAAAAGATTAGCAATAATCAATTCAAAGATGCAATGTTGAATAAACGCTCAACGACAGTACTGTGCTGGTCCTAGGCTAG
Organism: Triticum aestivum; assembly: GCF_018294505.1. Taxonomy (NCBI): domain Eukaryota; kingdom Viridiplantae; phylum Streptophyta; class Magnoliopsida; order Poales; family Poaceae; genus Triticum; species Triticum aestivum. The sequence goes on from NC_057803.1 coordinate 249,703,052, forward strand.
ACCGGACTAGAGACGCGAGCCTAGAACACTAATGAGGTCACGGTATAGCACAACTAGCATCAATGAAGGATAAGTAGCTCTGGACAGCAAGATATAAGTGAAGATCACAACGGCAGTAAAGATAATGATGAATAACAACTGCCAAGCAGGATATATAACAACTCTCTCTCCAAATTTCCTCTTAAAAAGTTTGCTACTAACTCAAGCTTTCCAATGCAAAAAGAATCACTCAATTCCGAGGTGATATGAGGAGTCAAAAAATTCTAAAACTGGCTTGAAAAACTGGAATAAGTTGTGTTCGCGAACTTCGGAGGGCAAAAAGACCTATTTAGAAGCCGATTTTGAGGTGCTAAATATTGAACTAGCTTCTGCAACTATTTAGATGCGTCTCGTCTCTAGCTTTAATTTGAGTACTCGCGGAGCCAAAACAGACGTCGTATGAGGAAGTTATGCCTTTTTTACTGAACAGTGCACAAAACAGATTCCAGTCCAAATTCAACTACAAGATTGAGTCTAGATAGATCCGAATTTTGTTTTTTTTCTCTTTTTTGTTTCCTCACACTTTTTTTTCTTTTTCTTTCTCTCTTTTTTTCTTTTTCTTTCTTTCCTTTTTTCTCTCTTTTTTTCTCTATCTTTTTTTTCTCCCTCTTTCCAAGACAAACTAGATAAGATGCAGATTGGATCAGGCGAAGATGCGAATGACCTCAACTAGGATTATGACAATGGACAGTGCATAGCACGTGGTGGAAATTGATGGATGAGATGGTGGACAGCGGAAGGGATAACGATGCAGCGGTGGCGTGACAAATATGAACAGAACTCGAAACTCTAAACGAACTAGACACTAAGACCAGCAAGTCGACACGACGATGCAACCGATAATTCAATAGTGCATACAATGAAAAGAAAATTGCAAAGGCTCAGACTGGCTTGGACAAAGGATGAATAGATCTATCTTTTTTTTGTTGCTTTTTCTTGGACAATAGGTAAGAAAATAAATCTAATCTAGGGAAAACTGGAAATTCTCACCGAGCAACCTGAAAACTGATACCACTTGATAGAGGCGGGGGGTGTCCCGATCTTTCGATGAGATGGTAACTATCGATTTGGTGGAGACGACTTTGACAATTCGACTACAAACGTGCACGACGTTGCGCCTTAGCAATCGCTAAACCAACCTCCAGAGGTTATTGACCACGCCGGTGCACGATCAACCTGACCACGAAGGTCTATTCCTGCAAGCAATCGAAGAACGAGCAAGAATATGATAAAAGCAATCTGAATATTGCAAATATGTATGAAGTATTGATAAATGTGGGGATCCGAAAGCGGTCTTGGTGATGAGGACATCAATACCATTGTTACACCCACAGGCCCTGCTGCTATACATACTGATAGAGGCAAAGGTGTCCCGTCTTTCGATGAGATGGTGGATTTCGCTTTGGTGGAAGTCGACTTTGACGACCCGACTACGAACGTGCGAGGACGTCGCGCCTTAGCAATCGCTAAACCAACTCCGAGAGGTTATTGACCACGCCGGAACACGATCAACCTGACCACGAAGGTCTGTTTCCTGCGAGCAAACGAAGAACAAGCAAGAAACTAAGATTGCAATCTGGATATTGCGAATATAAGATGAAAGCTTTATTGATCAAGGTGGGGTTCTGTGACGCCTTTGTCTGGTCGTTGAACACAAACGAAGTACGCGAAGTTGCAGCTATGGCGAACTTTTAATCTAAACAAAACCCACCGTCTAAACGATGCCCTAAGGGCTGTATATATGGAGGAAGAGGGGGGGAATTTCGTGGCCCTTGGTGGAGGGGTCCGAAATCAACCCTATCTCTTGTTTCCCCACACATACGGACTCTAAAAATAGCCTATACTTATGTATTTCGAAATTACATGGGCCTGGCCCAATAATAAGGTGACGCAGCACCTAAAATAGCCTCGGAACGAAATTTATGAAGTGGCGTCTTGTATATTTCGTCCAAGGCTTCATGCACCCATTATGGTGGCTTCAAAGTCCTGAAATCATCACTTGTAACTCCGTTCTTGTTTCCCTTGCGCATGCCATCATCTCCATGCTTGTTCTTGCTCCAATGTTCATCCTTCTCCAAGCTAGGCCCTTCATTTGTAAGCAAAACAAATGTATCCAATTTAGGCAGCATCATATTCTCATGAACATTAGAATCATTACCAAGAAACGAAAGTACCTGGTAATTTAGTTGGCGTGCACGAGCTCTAGTAATTGGTCCAGTATGTATAGCAGCAGGGGCTGTGGGTGTAACAATTGTATTGATGTCCTCATCATCCTCCCCTTCTTGAAATGAAGTCGTCCTCGACGGAAGTTCATCTTCCTCACCCAAATAAGGCTTCAAATCTGCAATGTTAAAAGTGGGACTAACCCCAAAATCTGCAGGCAGTTCAAGTTTATATGCATTATCATTTATTTTCTCTAACCTTAAAGGGACCATCAGCACGTGGCATTAACTTTGATTTGCGCAAATCAGGAAATCTATCCTTACGCAAATGTAACCAAACAAGATCTCCAGGTGCAAACACAACATGTTTTCTACCCTTATCTCCAGCAAGTTTATATTTAGCATTCATGCGCTCAATGTTTTCCTTAGTTAACTCATGCATTTTTAAAATCAATTCAGCATGTTGTTTAGCATCAAAATTAACCTTCTCCGAAGATGGAAGAGGCAACAAATCAATAGGTGCACGAGGTAGGAAACCATACACAACTTCAAAAGGGCACATCTTAGTAGTAGAATGCAATGAACGATTATAAGCAAATTCAATATGAGGCAAGCATTCCTCCCACATTTTCTTATTATTCTTCAAAACAGCCCTAAGCATAGTAGACAACGTTCTATTGACTACTTCAGTTTGTCCATCAGTTTGGGGGTGCCAAGTAGTACTAAAAAGCAGTTTAGTCCCCAACTTAGCCCATAAACATCTCCAAAAGTGACTAAGAAATTTAGTATCACGATCTGAAACAATAGTATTTGGCACACCATGCAAGCGAATAATTTCACGAAAGAACAAATCAGCAACATTAACAGCATCATCGCTTTTATGACATGGTATAAAGTGTGCCATTTTCGAGAATCTATCCACGACAACAAATATGCTATCCCTCCCCTTCTTTGTTCGAGGTAAACCTAAAACAAAGAGCATATAATTCTTTGGGCCATAAATAATGTTGCCATGTTTCTAAAGTCCGAACAAGAGCATATAATTCTTTATCATAAGTAGAATAATTCAGACTAGGCCCACTCAATTTTTCAGAAAAGTAAGCAACAGGTTTGCCATCTTGTAATAACACACCTCCTAATCCAATTCCACTAGCATCACATTCAAGCTCAAAAGTCTTATTAAAATCAGGAAGTTGGAGTAAAGGAGCATGTGTCAACTTATCTTTCAATACCGTGAAGGCTTCTTCCTGTGCGGTACCCCAAAGAAAAGGCACATCTTTCTTTGTAAGCTCATTGAGAGGTGCAGCAATGGTGCTGAAATCTCTCACAAAACGCCTATAGAATCCAGCGAGGCCAAGAAAACTCCTCACTTGTGTGACCGTTTTGGGCTGCAGCCAACTCTCAATAGCTTCAATCTTGGCTTTATCAACTTCAATTCCCTGTGGAGTAACAACATAGCCAAGAAAAGATACTCGGTCGGTGCAAAAGGTGCACTTCCCAAGGTTACCAAACAAACGTGCATCACGTAGAGCAATAAAAACAGCACGTAAATGTTCCAAATGTTCCTCCAAAGATCTGCTATAAATCAATATGTCATCAAAGTAAACTACCACAAATCATCCAATGAAAGCACGTAAAACTTCGTTCATTAATCTCATGAAAGTACTAGGTGCATTAGTTAACCCAAAAGGCATGACTAACCACTCATATAATCCAAACTTAGTTTTAAATGCTGTTTTCCATTCATCTCCCAATTTCATACGAATTTGATGGTAGCCACTACGCAAATCAACTTTGGAGAAAACTGTAGAGCCACTCAATTCATCAAGCATATCATCTAGCCTAGGAATAGGATGACGATAACGAATAGTAATATTATTAATGCCTCTACAATCAACACACATACGTGATGTACCATCCTTTTTCGGCACTAGAATAATAGGAACAGCACAAGGACTAAGGGATTCGCGTATATAACCTTTGTCGAGAAGCTCTTGTACTTGACGCATAATCTCCTTCGTCTCCTCTGGATTGGTACGGTATGGTGCACGGTTTGGCAGTGAAGCACCGGGAATTAAGTCGATCTGATGCTCAATCCCTCGAATAGGCGGTAATCCCGGTGGCACGTCTTGTGGAAAAACGTCAGCGAACTCCTGCAAAATGTTAGTGACAGCAGGAGGCAAAGAGGAAGGCACGTCCTCGAATGAAAATAATGCCTCTTTGCACACAAAAGCATAGCAAACAGATTTGCTGAAATCTAGCTCATCAATATCAGATTTGGTGGCAAATAAACATGCACTTTTCAATTTAATTTCAGAAGCAACACTAGATGGTTTATTATTAGGGTTCATTTGTTGCTCAAATTCTTTTGCCACAATCTGATTTTCACTCTTATTCTTCTCCTGTTGTGCTTTATTAGCTCTATTAATATCATCTTTCAAAATGGAATCAGGAGTCATAGGAAGCAAAGTAATATTTTTATCCTTATGAACAAGAGTATAGTGATTGTTTCTACCATGGTGTACAGAATTTTTATCAAATTGCCATGGTCTACCAAGTAATAAGGAACATGCTTGCATAGGTACCACATCACAATCAACATAATCAGCATATGTAGAGATACTAAAATGCACACGAACAGTACGTGTTACCTTAACCTTGCCGCTGTTGTTGAACCATTGGATGTAGTAAGGATGGGGATGTGGTCTTGTGGTGAGAGAAAGCTTCTCCACCATCTCCATGCTAGCCAAGTTGTTGCAGCTCCCTCCGTCTATGATGACGCGCACAGAACGTTCCTTCACAACTCCCTTGGTATGGAACAAATTGTGCCTCTGATTTTGCTCAGCTTGTGTGACCTGCACACTCAAAACACGTTGAGCAACTAAACATTCATACCTGTCAGCGTCTTCAGGAGCCATGTATTGCGTCTCATGATCAGAATCATCTCCACCATGGTCTTCACGTGTAATAAGAGCCAAAGTCTCCTCATCATAGTCACTAGCGGACTCATATCCACCATCCGCGGTAGCAATCATCACACGCGGAGATTTGCATTCTCTCGCATAATGACCTCCTCCCTTACAACGACGACAAATAATATCACTTGTGTGCCCTGTTGATGCCATGGAAGAAGAAGAACGCTGTGCAGGCCCCGCAGGTGCGCTCTTGGCAGATAATGGTGGTTGTGCCTGTTTTCTTGAATCACGGCTGGAGGTGGCACCGGATGGAGGTGCTGGTGCAGTTGAAGTAGAAGATGCACGTGGTGTCCATGATGAAGGTCGGCCTGCAGAAAAGTTAGTTCGCCCCAATGCTTGTTGATCCTGCACTTCACGTTCAGCTTTACAAGCAAGATGGAATAAACGAGTGATATTAGTATACTCCTTATAGTCTAAAATGGTCTGAATCTCTCTATTTAATCCACCCAGAAAACGTGCAAGCATAGCTTCATTCTCCTCAACAATACCACATCTAATCATGCCAGTTTGTAATTCCTGATAATATTCTTCTACAGAATTTTTCCCTTGTCTTAAACGCTGCAATTTTTGAAGCAATTCACGTTGATAATATGGTGGAACCCAACGCGTACGCATAGCAGTTTTCAAAGCAGCCCAAGTAGTTGGAATAGGATATAATCTACAATGTTCGGACCACCATACACATGCAAAACTAGTGAAAGCACAAACAGCAGCAGCAACTCGTCTCTCCTCAGGATATTGTAAACATGTAAATCGTTGTTCAGTTTCTAACTCCCAAGTAAGATATATATCAGGAACATATCTACCCTCAAATGGTGGAATATTCAATTTCAGTTTAGGAATATGGACATCATCGCGTACCTGAGGTGGTGGTGCAGGCCTACCATTACGAATATATACCTGAGGTCGACCTGCTGGTGGTGGTACAGGTGGCTGCACGTAGTGTTGATTTTGATCAACCTCATCCTCATAGTCTCCCACATAATCATCCTCCTCCGCATCAGCAGCAGGAGCCACAGAAGTATCAACAGCAGCACCAACAGTTTGGCCAAACGCAAGAGGAACACGGCTTGCTCGGCGGAGGTCTGCTTCGCGACGTGGAGGCAGACGTTGTTGTTGTTGGAGAGGTGCGTTAGCTGCAGCGGGTGGTGGTGGTGGAAGACGCGCGAGCAATTCATTAAACTTGTTATCGAGCTTTGTTTCGAACGTCTTCTCAAAGCCAGTGATCTTCTCCATGGCCTCTTCAAAATTGTTCAGCACATCTTGCACCTGTTCAGTCATCATTTGCTGAAACTTATCATGAAGGTCCTTGTTCGATAAATTCTCCCAGTCAATCTCGTCGGCTTGTGATCTCGGCATGGTTAGCAGCAATAGAAACACACAAGAATATGATCCTACAGACTACGAAGAAGTGGTGGTGGTGGGTGTCACAAATCCGTCAAGCAAATCTCAAATTCTTACCAGTTCTTACCCAGCAGCAGGCGGTGATCGGCAACCGTTGTAGTCAAAAACTCTCAAAGCTTGGATAGAGCGATTACCAGGGAGAGTCAAACGCACGACGTAGATGTATGTGGAGCTGGGAAGGCTTATAATATGGTAGCAAAAAGGGTCAGCAATAATCAATTCAGAGATGCAAAGTTGAATAAACGCTCAACGACGGTACTGTGCTGGTCCTAGGCTAGACTGTGCTAGAGACGCGAGCCTAGAACACCAACAAAATCACGGCGCGGCACGGAAACAAGG
>NC_057803.1:249711905-249734346 GCF_018294505.1 Triticum aestivum
TACATACTGGACCAATTACTAGAGCTCGCGCACGCCAACTAAATTACCAGGTACTTTCGTTTCTTGGTAATGATTCTAATGTTCATGAGAATATGATGCTGCCTAAATTGGATACATTTGTTTTGCTTACAAATGAAGGGCCTAGCTTGGAGAAGGATGAACATTGGAGCAAGAACAAGCATGGAGATGATGGCATGCGCAAGGGGAACAAGAACGGAGTTACAAGTGATGATTTCAGGACTTTGAAGCCACCATAATGGGTGCATGAAGCCTTGGACGAAATATACAAGATGCCACTTCATAAATTTTGTCCCGAGGCTATGTTAGGTGCTGCGTCACCTTATTATTGGGCCAGGCCCATGTAATTTCGAAATACATAAGTATAGGCTATTTTTAGAGTCCGTATGTGTGGGGAAACAAGAGATAGGGTTGATTTCGGACCCCTCCACCAAGGGCCACGAAATTCCCCCCTCTTCCTCCATATATACAGCCCTTAGGGCATCATTTAGACTTTGGGTTTGGTTTAGATTAAAAGTTCGCCATAGCTGCAACTTCGCGTACTTCGTTTGTGTTCAACGACCAGACAAAGGCGTCACAGAACCCCACCTTGATCAATAAAGCTTTCATCTTATATTCGCAATATCCAGATTGCAATCTCAGTTTCTTGCTTGTTCTTCGTTTGCTCGCAGGAAACAGACCCTCGTGGTCAGGTTGATCGTGCTCCGGCGTGGTCAATAACCTCTCGTAGTTGGTTTAGCGATTGCTAAGGCGCGACGTCCTCGCACGTTCGTAGTCGGATCGTCAAAGTCGACTTCCACCAAAGCGAAATCCATCATCTCATCGAAAGACGGGACACCTCCGCCTCTATCAAGTGGTATCAGATTTCCAGGTTGCTCCGTGAGATTTTACAGTTTTTCGTAGTTTAGATCGAGTCTGTTCTTCATACCTACAGTCCACGAAAAAGCCACAAAAAAATTTTTTGGGTTAGTTCATCATATCCGAACCAATCTGAGCCTTTGCATAATCTTTTTAGGGTTTTGCTTTGTTGAATTTGTGGTTGCATCGTCGTGTCTAGTTGCTGGTCTTAGAGTCTAGTCTTTTAGAGTTTCGAGTTCTGGTCATAAGTTGTCACGCCGCCGCCGCACCATCATCATCGCCCCTGCCATCTACCACCACCGCTTATCCGCCACCGCTCCGAATCCGTATCCATATACCACCACCAATCCGTGTCCATATACCACCACCGATCCATATCCATATACTACCACCGCTACCACCACCGCTGCCATATACCACCATCATATATCCACCACCAATCCGAGTTCCTTGCATATTAGGTTTGTTTTCGAGATCCATCTAGATTCCGATTCGTGTTTGCTTGCCGGAGTAGGTTTCGGAAAAAAAAAGAGTCGGGTAGCCACGCTCCGTTTAGGCCCAAAATTTTTCGAAAACGCATTTTTCAAAAAAAATTCTAGCTATCCTATTTTTAGGTGTTTCTGAGTGTTTTGGGATAGGTGCCATTATAGGAAGTTTTTTTTGACCCGTTTCCAGTTTTTGGGTCCGGGCAGTCGAAAAAAAAAATTGGTCGAAAAAATTTCGTGCCCATCCTGTCTGTTTGAGCTCGGAAGAGTTTTGAGACACTCGCCATTATAGTGATTTTTCGCAAAAAAAAAGCAGCGCAAAAAAAACGAGCACAAAAAAAAGAGCGAAAAAAAATTCAGAGTGTGCTTTTCCCTTGTTTACGTGCCGCGCCGTGATTTTGTTGGTGTTCTAGGCTCGCGTCTCTAGCACAGTCTAGCCTAGGACCAGCACAGTACCGTCGTTGAGCGTTTATTCAACTTTGCATCTCTGAATTGATTATTGCTGACCCTTTTTGCTACCATATTATAAGCCTTCCCAGCTCCACATACATCTACGTCGTGCGTTTGACTCTCCCTGGTAATCGCTCTATCCAAGCTTTGAGAGTTTTGACTACAACGGTTGCCGATCACCACCTTCTGCTGGGTAAGAACTGGTAAGAATTTGAGGTTTGCTTGACGGATTTGTGACACCCACCACCACCACTTGTTCGTAGTCTGTAGGATCATATTCTTGTGTGTTTCTATTGCTGCTAACCATGCCAGGATCACAAGCCGACGAGATTGACCAGGAGCTTCATGATAAGTTTCAGCACATGATGACTGAACAGGTGCAAGATGTGCTGAATAATTTTGAAGAGGCCATGGAGAAGATTACTGGCCTTGAGAAGACGTTCGAAACAAAGCTCGATACCAGATTTAATGAACTGCTTGCGCGTCTTCCACCACCGGTTGCACCTGTCGCACCTCTGCAACAACAACAACTACGCCCCCTTCTGAATCAGTATGGACGAGCACAGCGTGTTCCTATTGAGCCAGGACAACATTCTGGTGCCGCTGCTACTGCTGTTGGTGCTTCTTTGGCTCCTGCTACTGCTGCTGCTGGTACCCAGGAGGATGATGATTATGTGGGAGATTATGAGGATGAGGTTGATCAAAATCCGAACTACGTGCAGCCACCAGCACCACCACCACCAGGTCGACCTCAGGTATATATTTGTAATGGTAGGCCCGCACCACCACCTCAGGTACGAGATGATGTCCATATTCCTAAACTGAAATTGAATATTCCACCATTTGAGGGTAGATATGTTCCTGATATATATCTTACTTGGGAGTTAGAAACTGAACAACGTTTTACATGTTTACAATATCCCGAGGAGAGACGGGTTGCTGCTGTTTGTGCTTTCACTAGTTTTGCATGTGTATGGTGGTCTGAACATTGTAGATTATATCCTATTCCCGCTACTTGGGCTGCTTTGAAAACTGCTATGCGTACTCGTTGGGTTCCACCATATTATCAACGTGAATTGCTTCAAAAATTACAGCGCTTAAGACAAGGAAAAAATTCTGTAGAAGAATATTATCAGGAATTACAAACTGGCATGATTAGATGTGGTATTGTTGAGGAGAATGAAGCTATGCTTGCACGTTTTCTGGGTGGATTAAATAGAGAGATTCAGACCATTCTAGACTATAAGGAGTATACTAATATCACTCGTTTATTCCATCTTGCTTGTAAAGCTGAACGTGAAGTGCAGGATCGACAAGCATTGGCGCGAACTAACTTTTCTGCAGGCCGACCTTCATCATGGACACCGCGTGCATCTTCTACTTCAACTGCACCAGCACCTCAATTAGGTGCCTCCTCCAGTCGTGATACAAGAAAACAGGCACAACCACCATTATCTGCCAAGAGCGCACCTGCTGGGCCTGCACAGAGTTCTTCTTCTTCCATGGCATCAACAGGGCACACAAGTGATATTATTTGTCGTCGTTGTAAGGGAGGAGGTCATTATGCGAGAGAATGCAAATCTCCGCGTGTGATGATTGCTACCGCGGATGGTGGATATGAGTCCGCTAGTGACTACGATGAGGAGACTTTGGCTCTTATTACACGTGAAGAACATGGTGGAGATGATTCTGATCATGAGACGCAAATACATGGCTCCTGAAGACGCTGACAGGTATGAATGTTTAGTTGCTCAACGTGTTTTGAGTGTGCAGGTCACACAAGCTGAGCAAAATCAGAGGCACAATTTGTTCCATACCAAGGGAGTTGTGAAAGAACGTTCTGTGCGCGTCATCATAGATGGAGGGAGCTGCAACAACTTGGCTAGCATGGAGATGGTGGAGAAGCTTTCTCTCACCACAAGACCACATCCACATCCTTACTACATCCAATGGTTCAACAACAGCGGCAAGGTTAAGGTAACACGTACTGTCCGTGTGCATTTTAGTATATCTACATATGCTGATTATGTTGATTGTGATGTGGTACCTATGCAAGCATGTTCCTTATTACTTGGTAGACCATGGCAATTTGATAAAGATTCTGTACACCATGGTAGAAACAATCACTATACTCTTGTTCATAAGGATAAAAATATTACTTTGCTTCCTATGACTCCTGATTCTATTTTGAAAGATGATATTCATAGAGCTAATAAAGCACAACAAGAGAAGAATAAGAGTGAAAATCAGATTGTGGCAATAGAATTTGAGCAACAAATGAAGCCTAATAATAAACCATCTAGTGTTGCTTCTGAAATTAAATTGAAAAGTGCATGTTTATTTGCCACCAAATCTGATATTGATGAGCTAGATTTCAGCAAATCTGTTTGCTATGCTTTTGTGTGCAAAGAGGCATTATTTTCATTCGAGGACGTGCCTTCCTCTTTGCCTCCTGCTGTCACTAACATTTTGCAGGAGTTCGCTGACGTCTTTCCACAAGACGTGCCACCGGGATTACCGCCTATTCAAGGGATTGAGCATCAGATTGACTTAATTCCCGGTGCTTCACTGCCAAACCGTGCACCATACCGTACCAATCCAGAGGAGACGAAGGAGATTATGCGTCAAGTACAAGAGCTTCTCGACAAAGGTTATATACGCGAATCCCTTAGTCCTTGTGCTGTTCCTATTATTCTAGTGCCGAAAAAGGATGGTACATCACGTATGTGTGTTGATTGTAGAGGCATTAATAATATTACTATTCGTTATCGTCATCCTATTCCTAGGCTAGATGATATGCGTGATGAATTGAGTGGCTCTACAATATTCTCCAAAGTTGATTTGCGTAGTGGCTACCATCAAATTCGTATGAAATTGGGAGATGAATGGAAAACAGCATTTAAAACTAAGTTTGGATTATATGAGTGGTTAGTCATGCCTTTTGGATTAACTAATGCACCTAGTACTTTCATGAGATTAATGAACGAAGTTTTACGTGCTTTCATTGGACGATTTGTGGTAGTTTACTTTGATGACATATTGATTTATAGCAGATCTTTGGAAGAACATGTGGAACATTTACGTGCTGTTTTTATTGCTCTACGTGATGCACGTTTGTTTGGTAACCTTGGGAAGTGCACCTTTTGCACCGACCGAGTATCTTTTCTTGGCTATGTTGTTACTCCACAGGGAATTGAAGTTGATAAAACCAAGATTGAAGCTATTGAGAGTTGGCCGCAGCCCAAAACGGTCACACAAGTGAGGAGTTTTCTTGGCCTCGCTGGATTCTATAGGCGTTTTGTGAGAGATTTCAGCACCATTGCTGCACCTCTCAATGAGCTTACAAAGAAAGATGTGCCTTTTCTTTGGGGTACCGCACAGGAAGAAGCCTTCACGGTATTGAAAGATAAGTTGACACATGCTCCTTTACTCCAACTTCCTGATTTTAATAAGACTTTTGAGCTTGAATGTGATGCTAGTGGAATTGGATTAGGAGGTGTGTTATTACAAGATGGCAAACCTGTTGCATACTTTTCTGAAAAATTGAGTGGGCCTAGTCTGAATTATTCTACTTATGATAAAGAATTATATGCTCTTGTTCGGACTTTAGAAACATGGCAACATTATTTATGGCCCAAAGAATTTGTTATACTTTCTGATCATGAATCTTTGAAACATATTAAAAGTCAAGCTAAACTGAATCGTAGACATGCTAAATGGGTTGAATTCATTGAGACTTTCCCTTATGTCATTAAACACAAGAAGGGAAAAGAAAATGTTATTGCTGATGCATTGTCTCGTCGCTATACTATGCTTTCACAACTTGACTTCAAAATATTTGGTTTGGAGATCATCAAAGATCAATATGTGCATGATGCTGATTTTAAAGATGTAATGCAGAATTGTAAAGAAGGAAGAATGTGGAACAAGTTTGTTGTTAACGATGGATTTGTGTTTCGTGCTAACAAGCTATGCATTCCAGCTAGCTCCGTTCGTCTTTTGTTGTTGCAGGAGGCGCATGGAGGAGGATTAATGGGACACTTTGGCGTGAAGAAGACGGAGGACGTACTTGCTACACATTTCTTTTGGCCAAAGATGAGACGGGATGTTGAGCGTTTTATTGCTCGCTGCACTACATGTCAAAAAGCTAAGTCACGACTCAATCCTCATGGTTTATATATGCCTTTGCCTGTACCTAGTGTTCCTTGGGAGGATATATCTATGGACTTTGTTTTAGGTTTACCTCGAACAAAGAAGGGGAGGGATAGCATATTTGTTGTCGTGGATAGATTCTCGAAAATGGCACACTTTATACCATGTCATAAAAGCGATGATGCTGTTAATGTTGCTGATTTGTTCTTTCGTGAAATTATTCGCTTGCGTGGTGTGCCAAATACTATTGTTTCAGATCGTGATACTAAATTTCTTAGCCACTTTTGAAGATGTTTATGGGCTAAGTTGGGGACTAAACTGCTTTTTAGTACTACTTGTCACCCCCAAACTGATGGCCAAACTGAAGTAGTCAATAGAACATTGTCTACTATGCTTAGGGCTGTTTTGAAGAGTAATAAGAAAATGTGGGAGGAATGCTTGCCTCATATTGAATTTGCTTATAATCGTTCATTGCATTCTACTACTAAGATGTGCCCTTTTGAAGTTGTGTATGGTTTCCTACCTCGTGCACCTATTGATTTGTTGCCTCTTCCATCTTCGGAGAAGGTTAATTTTGATGCTAAACAACGTGCTAAATTGATTTTAAAAATGCATGAGTTAACTAAGGAAAACATTGAGCGTATGAATGCCAAATATAAACTTGCTGGAGATAAGGGTAGAAAACATGTTGTGTTTGCACCTGGAGATCTTGCTTGGTTACATTTGCGTAAGGATAGATTTCCTGATTTGCGCAAATCAAAGCTCATGCCACGGGCTGATGGTCCCTTTAAGGTGTTAGAGAAAATAAATGATAATGCATATAAACTTGAGCTGCCTGCAGATTTTGGGGTTAGTCCCACTTTTAATATTGCAGATTTGAAGCCTTATTTGGGTGAGGAAGATGAGTTTCCGTCGAGGACGACTTCATTTCAAGAAGGGTAGGATGATGAGGACATCAATACCATTGTTACACCCACGGGCCCTGCTGCTATACATACTGGACCAATTACTAGAGCTCGCGCACGCCAACTAAATTACCAGGTACTTCCGTTTCTTGGTAATGATTCTAATGTTCATGAGAATATGATGCTGCCTAAATTGGATACATTTGTTGTGCTTACAAATGAAGGGCCTAGCTTGGAGAAGGATGAACATTGGAGCAAGAACAAGCATGGAGATGATGGCATGCGCAAGGGGAACAAAAACGGAGTTACAAGTGATGATTTCAGGACTTTGAAGCCACCATAATGGGTGCATGAAGCCTTGGACGAAATATACAAGATGCCACTTCATAAATTTCGTCCCGAGGCTATTTTAGGTCCTGCGTCACCTTATTATTGGGCCAAGCCCATGTAATTTCGAAATACATAAGTATAGGCTATTTTTAGAGTCCGTATGTGTGGGGAAACAAGAGATAGGGTTGATTTCGGACCCCTCCACCAAGGGCCACGAAATTCCCCCCTCTTCCTCCATATATACAGCCCTTAGGGCATCGTTTAGACTTTGGGTTTTGTTTAGATTAAAAGTTCGCCATAGCTGCAACTTCGCGTACTTCGTTTGTGTTCAACGACCAGACAAAGGCGTCACAGAACCCCACCTTGATCAATAAAGCTTTCATCTTATATTCGCAATATCCAGATTGCAATCTCAGTTTCTTGCTTGTTCTTCGTTTGCTCGCAGGAAACAGACCCTCGTGGTCAGGTTGATCGTGCTCCGACGTGGTCAATAACCTCTCGGAGTTGGTTTAGCGATTGCTAAGGCGCGACGTCCTCGCACGTTCGTAGTCGGATCGTCAAAGTCGACTTCCACCAAAGCGAAATCCATCATCTCATCGAAAGACGGGACACCTCCGCCTCTATCACTTGGTCTGGTCGTTGGACACAAATAAAGTACATGAAGTTACGTTGGCTAACTTTTAACTAAACAAATCCCAAGGGAAAAGCTACTAGATGGATCTACTTATATAGGAGCAAGGGGTGGTGGCCTAGGAGGTGGGAGGACGTCCCAAGGCAGCCTAAAACTAACCCTAGGTCGTACAAGGCCAATGGGCCCAAGTGGAGGTGATGCAACACCTTTGGACTTGTTGTTTGACTCGGATTCTGCTGCAACGTCGGATTGTTTCGTCGATATCTCAATGCTCCGGACGAATTTGAAGGTGAACCCAATTGGGCTGCAAAGAGTACGAAATCTAGAATCCAACAAAAAAAGAATCACCCAATTCGGAGTCCGTATGAAAAAGTTGTTGGCGTTTTGAGTCAGGTATGTCTGTGCAGTCCGAATCTGAATCCAGAACGTGAGAGACTTGGACTCTATCTTCTCTTGGCTCAAAAGTGACGTGAGAGAACTTTTTGAACAGCACTTAAACATCTCTTTCTCCCTTATCTTCATATGTGAATTGTACAAATATCACATACACCTGTAATTAGACAAAACACAAAAGTGTGTGAAGTATTTTTGTTCTGGATAACATAAATAGATAGTTTGCACTAGAAATCACCTGACAAATATGCATGTATACAATATTTTTGGTCGTATCCGAGGTAGTCATGTCCTCATCACCACCGCCGGCTGCACCTATCGCACCTCTGCAACACCAACAACAACGCATCCTTTCGAATCAGTATGGACGAGCGAAGCGTGTTCCTATTGAGGATGGCCAAACTTCTGGTGCTGCTGTTCCTGTTATTGTTGCTTCTTTGGCTCCTGCTACTGCTGCTGCTGGTACCCAGGAGGATGATGAGTATGCGGGCGATTATGAGGATGAGGTTGATCAAAATCAGAACTACGTGCACCCACCAGCACCACCACCAGCAGGTCAACCTCAGGTATATATTCGTAATGGTAGGCCTGCACCACCACCTCAGGTACGAGATGATGTGCATATTCCTAAACTGAAATTGAATATTCCACCATTTGAGGGTAGATATGTTCTTGATATATATCTTACTTGGGAGATAGAAACTGAACAACGTTTTACATGTTTACAATATCTCGAGGAGAGACGGGTTGCTGCTGCTGTTTGTGCTTTCACTAGTTTTGCATGTGTATGATGGTCTGAACATTGTAGATTATATCCTATTCCAACTACTTGGGCTGCTTTGAAAACTGCTATGCGTACGCGTTGGGTTCCACCATATTATCAACGTGAATTGCTTCAAAAATTGCAGCGTTTAAGACAAGGAAAAAATTCTGTAGAAGAATATTATCAGGAATTACAAACTGGCATGATTAGATGTGGTATTGTTGAGGAGAATGAAGCTAAACTTGCACGTTTTCTGGGTGGATTAAATAGAGAGATTCAGACCATTCTAGACTATAAGGAGTATACTAATATCACTCGTTTATTCCATCTTGCTTGTAAAGCTGAACGTGAAGTGCAGGATCGACAAGCATTGGGGCGAACTAACTTTTCTGCAGGCCGACCTTCATCATGGACACCACGTGCATCTTCTACTTCAACTGCACCAGCACCTCAATTAGGTGCCTCCTCCAGCCGTGATACAAGAAAACAGGCACAACCACCATTATCTGCCAAGAGCGCACCTGCTGGGCCTGCACAGAGTTCTTCTTCTTCCATGGCATCAACAGGGCACACAAGTGATATTATTTGTCGCCGTTGTAAGGGAGGAGGTCATTATGCGAGAGAATGCAAATCTCCGCGTGTGATGATTGCTACCGCGGATGGTGGATATGAGTCCGCTAGTGACTATGATGAGGAGACTTTGGCTCTTATTACACGTGAAGAACATGGTGGAGATGATTCTGATCATGAGACACAATACATGGCTCCTGAAGACGCTGACAGGTATGAATGTTTAGTTGCTCAACGTGTTTTGAGTGTGCAGGTCACACAAGCTGAGCAAAATCAGAGGCACAATTTGTTCCATACCAAGGGAGTTGTGAAGGAACGTTCTGTGCGCGTCATAATAGACGGAGGGAGCTGCAACAATTTGGCTAGCATGGAGATGGTGGAGAAGCTTTCTCTCACCACAAGACCACATCCACATCCTTACTACATCCAATGGTTCAACAACAGCGGCAAGGTTAAGGTAACACGTACTGTTCGTGTGCATTTTAGTATCTCTACATATGCTGATTATGTTGATTGTGATGTGGTACCTATGCAAGCATGTTCCTTATTACTTGGTAGACCATGGCAATTTGATAAAAATTCTGTACACCATGGTAGAGACAATCACTATACTCTTGTTCATAAGGATAAAAATATTACTTTGCTTCCTATGACTCCTGATTCCATTTTGAAAGATGATATTAATAGAGCTAATAAAGCACAACAGGAGAAGAATAAGAGTGAAAATCAGATTGTGGCAAAAGAATTTGAGAAACAAATGAAGCCTAATAATAAACCATCTAGTGTTGCTTCTGAAATTAAATTGAAAAGTGCATGTTTATTTGCCACCAAATCTGATATTGATGAGCTAGATTTCAGCAAATCTGTTTGCTATGCTTTTGTGTGCAAAGAGGCATTATTTTCATTCGAGGACGTGCCTTCCTCTTTGCCTCCTGCTGTCACTAACATTTTGCAGGAGTTCGCTGACGTCTTTCCACAAGACGTGCCACCGGGATTACCGCCTATTCGAGGGATTGAGCATCAGATTGACTTAATTCCCGGTGCTTCACTGCCAAACCGTGCACCATACCGTACCAATCGAGAGGAGACGAAGGAGATTATGCGCCAAGTACAAGAGCTTCTCGACAAAGGTTATATACGCGAATCCCTTAGTCCTTGTGCTGTTCCTATTATTCTAGTGCCGAAAAAGGATGGTACATCACGTATGTGTGTTGATTGTAGAGGCATTAATAATATTACTATTCGTTATCGTCATCCTATTCCTAGGCTAGATGATATGCTTGATGAATTGAGTGGCTCTACAATATTCTCCAAAGTTGATTTGCGTAGTGGCTACCATCAAATTCGTATGAAATTGGGAGATGAATGGAAAACAGCATTTAAAACTAAGTTTGGATTATATGAGTGGTTAGTCATGCCTTTTGGGTTAACTAATGCACCTAGTACTTTCATGAGATTAATGAACGAAGTTTTACGTGCTTTCATTGGACGATTTGTGGTAGTTTACTTCGATGACATATTGATTTATAGCAGATATTTGGAAGAACATTTGGAACATTTACGTGCTGTTTTTATTGCTTTACGTGATGCACGTTTGTTTGGTAACCTTGGGAAGTGCACCTTTTGCACCGACCGAGTATCTTTTCTTGGCTATGTTGTTACTCCACAGGGAATTAAAGTTGATAAAGCCAAGATTGAAGCTATTGAGAGTTGGCCGCAGCCCAAAACGGTCACACACGTGAGGAGTTTTCTTGGCCTCGCTGGATTCTATAGGTGTTTTGTGAGAGATTTCAGCACCATTGCTGCACCTCTCAATGAGCTTACAAAGAAAGATGTGCCTTTTCTTTGGGGTACCGCACAGGAAGAAGCCTTCTCGGTATTGAAAGATAAGTTGACACATGCTCCTTTACTCCAACTTCCTGATTTTAATAAGACTTTTGAGCTTGAATGTGATGCTAGTGGAATTGGATTAGGAGGTGTGTTATTACAAGATGGCAAACCTGTTGCATACTTTTCTGAAAAATTGAGTGGGCCTAGTCTGAATTATTCTACTTATGATAAAGAATTATATGCTCTTGTTCGGACTTTAGAAACATGGCAACATTATTTATGGCCCAAAGAATTTGTTATACATTCTGATCATGAATCTTTGAAACATATTAAAAGTCAAGCTAAACTGAATCGTAGACATGCTAAATGGGTTGAATTCATTGAGACTTTTCCTTATGTCATTAAACACAAGAAGGGAAAAGAAAATGTTATTGCTGATGCGTTGTCTTGCCGCTATACTATGCTTTCACAACTTGACTTCAAAATATTTGGTTTGGAGACCATCAAAGATCAATATGTGCATGATGCTGATTTTAAAGATGTAATGCAGAATTGTAAAGAAGGAAGAATGTGGAACAAGTTCGTCGTTAACGATGGATTTGTGTTTCGTGCTAACAAGCTATGCATTCCAGCTAGCTCCGTTCGTCTTTTGTTGTTACAGGAGGCGCATGGAGGAGGATTAATGGGATACTTTGGCGTGAAGAAGACGGAGGACGTACTTGCTACACATTTCTTTTGGCCAAAGATAAGACGGGATGTTGAGCGTTTTATTGCTCGCTGCACTACATGTCAAAAAGCAAAGTCACGACTCAATCCTCATGGTTTATATATGCTTTTGCCTGTACCTAGTGTTCCTTGGGAGGATATATCTATGGACTTTGTTTTAGGTTTACCTCGAACAAAGAAGGGGAGGGATAGCATATTTGTTGTCGTGGATAGATTCTCGAAAATGGCACACTTTATACCATGTCATAAAAGCGATGATGCTGTTAATGTTGCTGATTTGTTCTTTCGTGCAATTATTCGCTTGCATGGTGTGCCAAATACTATTGTTTCAGATCGTGATACTAAATTTCTTAGCCACTTTTGGAGATGTTTATGGGCTAAGTTGGGGACTAAACTGCTTTTTAGTACGACTTGTCACCCCCAAACTGATGGACAAACTGAAGTAGTCAATAGAACGTTGTCTACTATGCTTAGGGCTGTTTTGAAGAATAATACGAAAATGTGGGAGGAATGCTTGCCTCATATTGAATTTGCTTATAATCGTTCAATGCATTCTACTACTAAGATGTGCCCTTTTGAAGTTGTGTATGGTTTCCTACCTCGTGCACCTATTGATTTGTTGCCTCTTCCATCTTCGGAGAAGGTTAATTTTGATGCTAAACAACGTGCTGAATTGATTTTAAAAATGCATGAGTTAACTAAGGAAAACATTGAGCGTATGAATGCTAAATATAAACTTGCTGGAGATAAGGGTAGAAAACATGTTGTGTTTGCACCTGGAGATCTTGTTTGGTTACATTTGCGTAAGGATAGATTTCCTGATTTGCGCAAATCAAAGTTGATGCCACGTGCTGATGGTCCCTTTAAGGTGTTAGAGAAAATAAATGATAATGCATATAAACTTGAGCTGCCTGCA
Organism: Triticum aestivum; assembly: GCF_018294505.1. Lineage (NCBI taxonomy): Eukaryota > Viridiplantae > Streptophyta > Magnoliopsida > Poales > Poaceae > Triticum > Triticum aestivum. The sequence continues at coordinate 249,724,933 of NC_057803.1, forward strand.
GATTTTGGGGTTAGTCCCACTTTTAACATTGCAGATTTGAAGCCTTATTTGGGTGAGGAAGATGAACTTCCGTCGAGGACGACTTCATTTCAAGAAGGGGAGGATGATGAGGACATCAATACAATTGTTACACCCACAGCCCCTGCTGCTATACATACTGGACCAATTACTAGAGCTCGTGCACGCCAACTAAATTACCAGGTACTTTCGTTTCTTGGTAATGATTCTAATGTTCATGAGAATATGATGCTGCCTAAATTGGATACATTTGTTTTACTTACAAATGAAGGGCCTAGCTTGGAGAAGGATGAACATTGGAGCAAGAACAAGCATGGAGATGATGGCATGCGCAAGGGGAACAAGAACGGAGTTACAAGTGATGATTTCAGGACTTTGAAGCCACCATAATGGGTGCATGAAGCCTTGGACGAAATATACAAGATGCCACTTCATAAATTTCGTCCCGAGGCTATTTTAGGTGCCGCGTCACCTTATTATTGGGCCAGGCCCATGTAATTTCGAAATACATAAGTATAGGCTATTTTTAGAGTCCGTATGTGTGGGGAAACAAGAGATAGGGTTGATTTCGGACTCCTCCACCAAGGGCCACGAAATTCCCCCCTCTTCCTCCATATATACAGCCCTTAGGGCATCGTTTAGACTTTGGGTTTTGTTTAGATTAAAAGTTCGCCATAGCTGCAACTTCGCGTACTTCGTTTGTGTTCAACGACCAGACAAAGGCGTCACAGAACCCCACCTTGATCAATAAAGCTTTCATCTTATATTCGCAATATCCAGATTGCAATCTTAGTTTCTTGCTTGTTCTTCGTTTGCTCGCAGGAAACAGACCCTCGTGGTCAGGTTGATCGTGCTCCGGCGTGGTCAATAACCTCTCGGAGTTGGTTTAGCGATTGCTAAGGCGCGACGTCCTCGCACGTTCGTAGTCGGATCGTCAAAGTCGACTTCCACCAAAGCGAAATCCACCATCTCATCGAAAGACGGGACACCTTTGCCTCTATCAGTGTGTGAAGTATTTTTGTTCTGGATAACACAAATAGATTATTGAATAGTTTGCACTAGAAATCACCTGACAAATATGCATATATGCAATATTTTTGGTCATATCCAAGGTAGTCATGTCCTCATCATCCTCCCCTTCTTGAAAATAAAGCCGTCCTCGGCGTTGCTTAATCTGAAATGTGGCTAACAAAAGAGACAAGGTGTACATGTTGTATATGTATATGTCATCCATTTTTACTTCCCTTGATTTTTGCATATATGACACATGAATAGATGAGTAACTTGCATAGTTCATAAAATCTAAAGCCAAAAAATTAGCACAAGAAGTAGAAGGCATGAAAATATTGCAACTCAGTTTGCACATATAAGTGAAGCTCTTATTCATTTCAAAAGATTGACAATGTTCATCATTAAACCATCCTAACTTCGATGAATAAACCTTATTTGCATCAAATTTACATGCTACAACATGCTTAAATAAGCAAACATGCAATAAGTCATTCAACACAGAATCATCACCAAGATTAGAGGTCATATCAAAATGATTAAACATTGGTTCTTTTGCATCAATAGTTAATTCAATGGGTGCACTCAAAATTGTTGGTATTTCAGTTGTTTGATCACATGGCAAAGTCAAATTATCAACGTAGTCCTCTAAAATAGGTGGTGTGATCAAAGTAGTGGGTAGCTCATCAGATGGTGCATTCAAATTGACAAGGCATTCATCATTCTCATGTAGAGATGGAAGATCAGTACCTTTGTCATTACCTCTTATGATCAACTCAGATGATGTAGCCACTCTCGGGGGCGATGTGTCACATGGTGGAGGTGATGTAGTCCTGACAACAACGGATTTGGTTGTCATAGTATGCCTAGTAGTTGAAGGAACAATCATATCAACTCTTGGAATGTCCACCGTGCGCTTGTTCTCCTCGTGGCCAACACGTCGTTTTATTTCCTGTTCAGCTTTGCAAGCAAGATGAAACAAATGGTCCATAGGATAACACTCTTCATGAATTAGTATCTCTTGAATATCACGGTTTAATCCTCCCCAAAATCTATCCATAAAATCATCTTCACTTTCTTCTAATGAGGAATGCAACAAGGTAGTTTGTAAATCATCATAATATTTTGTTACAGTTTCACTACCTTGTTTTAAGTGTTGCAACTTCTTAATCATGTCACGAGTATAATAAGCAGGGACGAAAGTATGTCGCATGGCAAGTTTCAAATCATCCCAAGTAGTAGGTATATAATCAGGGTGTAACCGACAATATTCACTCCACCAAACCAAAGCATAACCAGTGAAAGAACCAACCGCAACCTTAACCTTTTTATGTTCATTGAAATTATGGGAAGCAAATATATTTTTTATGTCGAACTCCCATTCAATATATAAAGCAGGTTTAAAACGGCCATTAAATGGTGGTATAGATACATTAACCTGATCATGTGCATTTGGATGTCTGTGCACCTCTCGTGACGGTTGTGGTATTTGCAAAGGTGGTGGCACGTCTCCCGCGATCGACGAAGCCCATGAATTGACTCTGGATCCTGTCATGATTAGTAGAACAAGAAACAAAACCCAAAAATAATGTTCCTATAACTACTAGGATGTGGTGGTAAAACGCTCACAGTAAAGCAAATATCAATGTCTTACACGTTCTTACCATGCAGCAGGCGGTGATCGGTAACCAGCGGTGTCAAGTAACTCTGAATATTGAGTAAAGCGATTGCCAGGGGAGCGTATGTATACACAGTGTAGAAATATGTGGAGCTGGGTTGGCTATATATGGTAGCAAAAAATTTAGCAATAATCAATTCAAAGATGCAATGTTGAATAAACGCTCAACGACGGTACTGTGCTGGTCCTAGGCTAGACCGGACTAGAGACGCGAGCCTAGAACACTAATGAGGTCACGGCGTAGCACAACTAGCATCAACGAAGGATACTAAGTATCTCTTGACAGCAAGATATAAGTGAAGATCACAACGGCAGTGAAGATAATGATGAAAAACAACTGCCAAGCAGGATATACAACAACTCTCTCTCCAACTTTCCTCTTGAAAAGTTTGAGACAATTTTCTGATAAATTCTTTCAAAGAATGCTACTAACTCATGCTTTCCAATGCAAAAAGAATCACTCAATTCCGAGTTGATATGAGGAGTCAAAGAATTCTAAAACTGGCCTGAAAAATTGGAACAAGCTGTGTTCACGAACTTCAGAGGGCAAAAAAACCTATTTAGAAGCCGATTTTGAGGTGTCAAATATTGAACTTGCTTCTGCAACTATTTAGATGCGGCTCGTCTCTAGCTTCAATTTGAGTACTCACGGAGCCAAAACGGACTTCGTATGAGGAAGATACACCTGTTTTACTGAACAGTGCGCAAAATAGATTCCAATCTGAATTCAGGTACGAGATTGATTCTAGATAGATTCGATTTTTTTTCTCTCCTTTTTTTTCTCACACTTTTTTTTTCTTTCTCTTCTCTCTCTTTTTCTTTTTTTTTCTTTCCTTTTTTTTCTTTTTTTTCTCTCTCTTTTTTTCCCTCTTTCCAAGACAAACTAGATAAGATGCAGATTGGATTAGGCGAAGATGTGAATGACCTCAACTATGATTATGACAATGAACAGTGCGCAGCACGTGGTGGAAATTAATAGATGGGATGGTGGACGACGGAAGGGATAATGATGCAGCGGCGGCGTGACTAATGTGAACAGAACTCGAAACTCTAAAGGAACTAGACACTAAGACCAGCAACTGACACGACAATGCAACCGATAATTCAACTATGCAAGCAATGAATAGAAAATTGCAAAGGCTCAGACTGGCTTGGATAAAGGATGAACAGATCTAACTTTTTTTTGTGGCTTTTTCATGGACTGTAGGTATGAATGACAGATGCGATCTAAACTATGAAAAACTGTAAAATCTCACCGAGCAACCTGAAAACTGATACCACTTGATAGAGGCAAAGGTGTCCCGTCTTTCGATGAGATGATGGATATCGCTTTGTTGGAAGTCGACTTTGACGATCCGACTACGAAAGTGCGAGGACGTCGCGCCTTAGCAATCGCTAAACCAACTCCGAGAGGTTATTGACCACGCCGGAGCACGATCAACCTGACCACGAGTGATGAGGACATCAATACAATTGTTACACCCACAGCCCCTGCTGCTATACATACTGGACCAATTACTAGAGCTCGTGCACGCCAACTAAATTACCAGGTACTTTCGTTTCTTGGTAATGATTCTAATGTTCATGAGAATATGATGCTGCCTAAATTGGATACATTTGTTTTGCTTACAAATGAAGGGCCTAGCTTGGAGAAGGATGAACATTGGAGCAAGAACAAGCATGGAGATGATGGCATGCGCAAGGGAAACAAGAACGGAGTTACAAGTGATGATTTCAGGACTTTGAAGCCACCATAATGGGTGCATGAAGCCTTGGACGAAATATACAAGACGCCACTTCATAAATTTCGTCTCGAGGCTATTTTAGGTGCTGCGTCACCTTATTATTGGGCCAGGCCCATGTAATTTCGAAATACATAAGTATAGGCTATTTTTAGAGTCCGTATGTGTGGGGAAACAAGAGATAGGGTTGATTTCAGACCCCTCCACCAAGGGCCACGAAATTCTCCCCCTCTTCCTCCATATATACAGCCCTTAGGGCATCGTTTAGACTTTGGGTTTTGTTTAGATTAAAAGTTCGCCATAGCTGCAACTTCGCGTACTTCGTTTGTGTTCAACGACCAGACAAAGGCGTCACAGAACCCCACCTTGATCAATAAAGCTTTCATCTTATATTCGCAATATCCAGATTGCAATCTTAGTTTCTTGCTTGTTCTTCGTTTGCTCGCAGGAAACAGACCCTCGTGGTCAGGTTGATCGTGCTCCGGCGTGGTCAATAACCTCTCGGAGTTGGTTTAGCGATTGCTAAGGCGCGACGTCCTCGCACGTTCGTAGTCGGATCGTCAAAGTCGACTTCCACCAAAGCGATATCCATCATCTCATCGAAAGACGGGACACCTTTGCCTCTATCAACCATGCAAGCGAATAATTTCACGAAAGAACAAATCAGCAACATTAGCAGCATCATCGCTTTTATGACATGGTATAAAGTGTGCCATTTTCGAGAATCTATCCACGACAACAAATATGCTATCCCTCCCCTTCTTTGTTCGAGGTAAACCTAAAACAAAGTCCATAGATATATCCTCCCAAGGAACACTAGGTACAGGCAAAGGCATATATAAACCATGAGGATTGAGTCGTGACTTAGCTTTTTGACATGTAATGCAGCGAGCAATAAAACGCTCAACATCCCGTCTCATCTTTGGCCAAAAGAAATGTGTAGCAAGTACGTCCTCCGTCTTCTTCACGCCAAAGTGTCCCATTAATCCTCCTCCATGCGCCTCCTGCAACAACAAAAGACGAACGGAGCTAGCTGGAATGCATAGCTTGTTAGCACGAAACACAAATCCATCGTTAACAACAAACTTGTTCCACATTCTTCCTTCTTTACAATTATGCATTACATCTTTAAAATCAGCATCATGCACATATTGATCTTTGATGGTCTCCAAACCAAATATTTTGAAGTCAAGTTGTGAAAGCATAGTATAGCGACGAGACAAAGCATCAGCAATAACATTTTCTTTTCCCTTCTTGTGTTTAATGACATAAGGGAAAGTCTCAATGAATTCAACCCATTTAGCATGTCTAGGATTCAGTTTAGCTTGACTTTTAATATGTTTCAATGATTCATGATCAGAATGTATAACAAATTCTTTAGGCCATAAATAATGTTGCCATGTTTCTAAAGTCCGAACAAGAGCATATAATTCTTTATCATAAGTAGAATAATTCAGACTAGGCCCACTCAATTTTTCAGAAAAGTATGCAACAGGTTTGCCATCTTGTAATAACACACCCCCTAATCCAATTCCACTAGCATCACATTCAAGCTCAAAAGTCTTATTAAAATCAGGAAGTTGGAGTAAAGGAGCATGTGTCAACTTATCTTTCAATACCGTGAAGGCTTCTTCCTGTGCGGTACCCCAAAGAAAAGGCACATCTTTCTTTGTAAGCTCATTGAGAGGTGCAGCAATGGTGCTGAAATCTCTCACAAAACGCATATAGAATCCAGCGAGGCCAAGAAAACTCCTCACTTGTGTGACCGTTTTGGGCTGCGGCCAACTCTCAATAGCTTCAATCTTGGCTTTATCAACTTCAATTCCCTGTGGAGTAACAACATAGCCAAGAAAAGATACTCGGTCGGTGCAAAAGGTGCACTTCCCAAGGTTACCAAACAAACGTGCATCACGTAGAGCAATAAAAACAGCACGTAAATGTTCCAAATGTTCTTCCAAAGATCTGCTATAAATCAATATGTCATCAAAGTAAACTACCACAAATCGTCCAATGAAAGGACGTAAAACTTCGTTCATTAATCTCATGAAAGTACTAGGTGCATTAGTTAACCCAAAAGGCATGACTAACCACTCATATAATCCAAACTTAGTTTTAAATGCTGTTTTCCATTCATCTCCCAATTTCATACATATTTCATGGTAGCCACTACGCAAATCAACTTTGGAGAATATTGTAGAGCCACTCAATTCATCAAGCATATCATCTAGCCTAGGAATAGGATGACGATAACGAATAGTAATATTATTAATGCCTCTACAATCAACACACATACGTGATGTACCATCCTTTTTCGGCACTAGAATAATAGGAACAACACAAGGACTAAGGGATTCGCGTATATAACCTTTGTCGAGAAACTCTTGTACTTGACGCATAATCTCCTTCGTCTCCTCTAGATTGGTACGGTATGGTGCACGGTTTGGCAGTGAAGCACCGGGAATTAAGTCAATCTGATGCTCAATCCCTCGAATAGGCGGTAATCCCGGTGGCACGTCTTGTGGAAAAACGTCAGCAAACTCCTGCAAAATGTTAGTGACAGCAGGAGGCAAAGAGGAAGGCACGTCCTCGAATGAAAATAATGCCTCTTTGCACACAAAAGCATAGCAAACAGATTTGCTGAAATCTAGCTCATCAATATCAGATTTGGTGGCAAATAAACATGCACTTTTCAATTTAATTTCAGAAGCAACACTAGATGGTTTATTATTAGGCTTCATTTGTTGCTCAAATTCTTTTGCCACAATCTGATTTTCACTCTTATTCTTCTCCTGTTTTGCTTTATTAGCTCTATTAATATCATCTTTCAAAATGGAATCAGGAGTCATAGGAAGCAAAGTAATATTTTTATCCTTATGAACAAGAGTATAGTGATTGTTTCTACCATGGTGTACAGAATTTTTATCAAATTTCCATGGTCTACCAAGTAATAAGGAACATGCTTGCATAGGTACCACATCACAATCAACATAATCAGCATATGTAGAGATACTAAAATGCACACGAACAGTACGTGTTACCTTAACCTTGCCGCTGTTGTTGAACCATTGGATGTAGTAAGGATGTGGATGTGGTCTTGTGGTGAGAGATAGCTTCTCCACCATCTCCATGCTAGCCAAGTTATTGCAGCTCCCTCCATCTATGATCACGCGAACAGAACGTTTCTTCACAACTCCCTTTGTATGGAACAAATTATGCCTCTGATTTTGCTCAGCTTGTGTAACCTGCACACTCAAAACACGTTGAGCAACTAAACATTCATACCTGTCAGCATCTTCAGGAGCCATGTATTGCGTCTCATGATCAGAATCGTCTCCACCGTGTTCGTCACGTGTAATAAGAGCCAAACTCTCCTCATCATAGTCACTAGCAGACTCATACCCACCATCCTCAGTAACAATCATCACACGCTTAGATGGGCATTCTCTCGCATAATGACCTCCTGATGAGGACATCAATACAATTGTTACACCCACAGCCCCTGCTGCTATACATACTGGACCAATTACTAGAGCTCGTGCACGCCAACTAAATTACCAGGTACTTTCGTTTCTTGGTAATGATTCTAATGTTCATGAGAATATGATGCTGCCTAAATTGGATACATTTGTTTTGCTTACAAATGAAGGGCCTAGCTTGGAGAAGGATGAACATTGGAGCAAGAACAAGCATGGAGATGATGGCATGCGCAAGGGGAACAATAACGGAGTTACAAGTGATGATTTCAGGACTTTGAAGCCACCATAATGGGTGCATGAAGCCTTGGACGAAATATACAAGATGCCACTTCATAAATTTCGTCCCGAGGCTATTTTAGGTGCTGCGTCACCTTATTATTGGGCCAGGCCCATGTAATTTCGAAATACATAAGTATAGGCTATTTTTAGAGTCCGTATGTGTGGGGAAACAAGAGATAGGGTTGATTTCGGACCCCTCCACCAAGGGCCACGAAATTCCCCCCCCCCTCTTCCTCCATATATACAGCCCTTAGGGCATCGTTTAGACTTTGGGTTTTGTTTAGATTAAAAGTTCGCCATAGCTGCAACTTCGCGTACTTCGTTTGTGTTCAACGACCAGACCAAGGCGTCACAGAACCCCACCTTGATCAATAAAGCTTTCATCTTATATTCGCAATATCCAGATTGCAATCTTAGTTTCTTGCTTGTTCTTCGTTTGCTCGCAGGAAACAGACCTTCGTGGTCAGGTTGATTGTGCTCCGGCGTGGTCAATAACCTCTCGGAGTTGGTTTAGCGATTGCTAAGGCGCGACGTCCTCGCACGTTCGTAGTCGGATCGTCAAAGTCGACTTCCACCAAAGCGAAATCCACCATCTCATCGAAAGACGGGACACCTTTGCCTCTATCAAGTGGTATCAGATTTCCAGGTTGCTCGGTGAGATTTTACAGTTTTTTGTAGTTTAGATCGAGTCTGTTCTTCATACCTACAGTCCACGAAAAAGCCACAAAAAAAAATTAGGGTTAGTTCATCATATCCGAACCAATCTGAGCCTTTGCATAATCTTTTTAGGGTTTTGCTTTGTTGAATTTGCGGTTGCATCGTCGTGTCTAGTTGCTGGTCTTAGAGTCTAGTCTTTTAGAGTTTCGAGTTCTGGTCATAAGTTGTCACGCCGCCGCCGCACCATCATCATCACCCCTGCCATCTACCACCACCGCTTATCCGCCACCGCTTCGAATCCGTATCCATATACCACCACAACTGTCATATACTACCACCGCTGCCATCTACCACCATATATCCACCACCAATCCGAGTTCTTGTCATATTAGGTTTGTTTTCGAGATCCCTCTAGATTCCGATTCGTGTTTCCTTGCCGGAGTAGGTTTCGGAAAAAAAAAAAAAAATTTCTACAACGCATTTTTCGACAACGCATTTTTCGAAAAATTTTCTGGCTATCCTATTTTTAGGTGTTTCTGAGTGTTTTGAGACAGGT
>NC_057803.1:249739236-249762679 GCF_018294505.1 Triticum aestivum
TTCGTGAAATTATTCGCTTGCATGGTGTGCCAAATACTATTGTTTCAGATCGTGATACTAAATTTCTTAGCCACTTTTGGAGATGTTTATGGGCTAAGTTGGGGACTAAACTGCTTTTTAGTACTACTTGTCACCCCCAAACTGATGGACAAACTGAAGTAGTCAATAGAACGTTGTCTACTATGCTTAGGGCTGTTTTGAAGAATAATAAGAAAATGTGGGAGGAATGCTTGCCTCATATTGAATTTGCTTATAATCGTTCATTGCATTCTACTACTAAGATGTGCCCTTTTGAAGTTGTGTATGGTTTCCTACCTCGTGCACCTATTGATTTGTTGCCTCTTCCATCTTCGGAGAAGGTTAATTTTGATGCTAAACAACGTGCTGAATTGATTTTAAAAATGCATGAGTTAACTAAGGAAAACATTGAGCGCATGAATGCTAAATATAAACTTGCTGGAGATAAGGGTATAATTCTTTATCGTGCTCCGACGTGGTCAATAACCTCTTGGAGTTGGTTTAGCGATTGCTAAGGCACGACATCCTCGCACGTTCGTAGTCGGATCGTCAAAGTCGACTGCCACCAAAGCGATATCCATCATCTCATCGAAAGACGGGACACCTTTGCCTCTATCAATCTTTCCCAAGGGGGGGGGATGATGCGGAGCATCCTATGGACATCACCATGTCAAGAGTTCATTCGGCAAGTGACACGTGCGACATCTACTTCACATACATAAAGGTGATCCTCTACTTTACATGTGCTCACTTAACCCCTTTGAGGATGGTATACTACTTGACCATCCATCGTGCATGCATAGGTATTGTCGGAGCCTCGCGAATGATAGAGGCGAAGGTGTCCCATCTTTCGATGAGATGGTGGCTATCATTTTTGGTGGAAGTCGACTTTGACGATCCGACTACGAACATGCGAAGACGTTGTGCCTTACCAATCGCTAAACCAACTTCGAAAGGTTATTGATTTATCCTTCTTTGTTCGAGGTAAACCTAAAACAAAGTCCATAGATATATCCTCCCAAGGAACACTAGGTACAGGCAAAAGCATATATAAACCATGAGGATTGAGTCGTGACTTTGCTTTTTGACATGTAGTGCAGCGAGCAATAAAACGCTCAACATCCCGTCTTATCTTTGGCCAAAAGAAATGTGTAGCAAGTACGTCCTCCGTCTTCTTCACGCCAAAGTATCCCATTAATCCTCCTCCATGCGCCTCCTGTAACAACAAAAGACGAACGGAGCTAGCTGGAATGCATAGCTTGTTAGCACGAAACACAAATCCATCGTTAACGACGAACTTGTTCCACATTCTTCCTTCTTTACAATTCTGCATTACATCTTCAAAATCAGCATCATGCACATATTGATCTTTGATGGTCTCCAAACCAAATATTTTGAAGTCAAGTTGTGAAAGCATAGTATAGCGGCAAGACAACGCATCAGCAATAACATTTTCTTTTCCCTTCTTGTGTTTAATGACATAAGGAAAAGTCTCAATGAATTCAACCCATTTAGCATGTCTACGATTCAGTTTAGCTTGACTTTTAATATGTTTCAAAGATTCATGATCAGAATGTATAACAAATTCTTTGGGCCATAAATAATGTTGCCATGTTTCTAAAGTCCGAACAAGAGCATATAATTCTTTATCATAAGTAGAATAATTCAGACTAGGCCCACTCAATTTTTTATCGTGCTCCGACGTGGTCAATAACCTCTTGGAGTTGGTTTAGCGATTGCTAAGGCACGACATCCTCGCACGTTCGTAGTCGGATCGTCAAAGTCGACTGCCACCAAAGCGATATCCATCATCTCATCGAAAGACGGGACACCTTTGCCTCTATCAATCTTTCCCAAGGGGGGGGGATGATGCGGAGCATCCTATGGACATCACCATGTCAAGAGTTCATTCGGCAAGTGACACGTGCGACATCTACTTCACATACATAAAGGTGATCCTCTACTTTACATGTGCTCACTTAACCCCTTTGAGGATGGTATACTACTTGACCATCCATCGTGCATGCATAGGTATTGTCGGAGCCTCGCGAATGATAGAGGCGAAGGTGTCCCATCTTTCGATGAGATGGTGGCTATCATTTTTGGTGGAAGTCGACTTTGACGATCCGACTACGAACATGCGAAGACGTTGTGCCTTACCAATCGCTAAACCAACTTCGAAAGGTTATTGGCCACGCCGGAGCAGGATCAACCTGACCACGAGGGTCTATTTCCTATGAGCAAACAAAGAACAAGCAAGAAACTGAGATTGCAATATGGATATTAAGAATATAAGAGGAAAGCTTTATTGATGAACGTGGGGTTCTGTGATGTCTTTGTCTAGTCGTTGAACACAAACGAAGTATGCAAAGTTGCAACTATGGTGAACTTTAATCTCAACAAAACCCGAAGTCTAAACGATGCCCTAACGGTTGTATATATGGAGGAAGAGGGGGGAATTTCGTGGCCCTTGGGGAAGTGGTCCGAAACCAACCCTATCTCTTGTTTCCCCACACATACAGACTCTAAAAACAGCCTATACTTAAGTGTTTCGAAATTACATGGGCCTGGCCCAAAAATAAGGTGATGCAGCACCTATAATAGCCTTTGGATGAAATGTATGAATTGGCATCTTGTATATTTTGTCCAAGGCTTCATGCACTCATTATGGTGGCTTCAAAGTGCTCAAATCATCACTTGTAACTCCATTCTTGTTCCCCTTGCGCATGCCATCATCTCCATGCTTGATCTTCCTCAAATGTTCATCCATCTTGTCCAAGCTAGATCCTTCATTTGTAAGAAAAAAATGTATCCAATTTAGGCAGCATCATATTCTCATGAACATTAGAATCATTACCAAGAAACAAAAGTACCTTGTAATTTAATTGGTGTGCGTGAGCTCTAGTAATTGGTCCAGTATGTATAGCAGTAGGGGTTGTGGGTGTAACAATGGTATTGATGTCCTCAGCATCCTCCCCTTCTTGAAATGAAGTCGTCCTCGACGGAAGCTCATTGATAGAGGCGGGGGTGTCCCGATTTTTCGATGAGATGATAACTATCGATTTGGTGGAGACGACTTTGACGATCCGACTACAAACGTGCACGACGTTGCGCCTTAGCAATCGCTAAACCAACTCCGAGAGGTTATTGACCATGCCGGAGCACAATCAACCTGACCACGAAGGTCTATTCCTGCAAGCAATCGAAGAACAAGCAAGAATATGATAAAGCAATCTGAATATTGCGAATATAGATGAAGTATTGATAAAGGTGGGGATCCGTAAGCGGTCTTGGTCTGGTCGTTGGACACAAACAAAGTACACGAAGTTGCAATGGCTAACTTTTAACTAAACAAATCCCAAGGGAAAAGCTACTAGATGGATCTACTTATATAGGAGCAAGGGGTGGCGGCCTAGGAGGTGGGAGGACGTCCCAAGGCAGCCTAAAACTAACCCTAGGTCGTACAAGGCCAATGGGCCCAAGTGGAGGTGATGCAACACCTTTGGACTTGTTGTTTGACTCGGATTCTGCTGCAGCGTCTGATTGTTTCATCGATATCTCAATGCTCCGGACGAATTTGAAGGTGAATCCAATTGGGCTAGAAAGAGCACAAAATCTAGAATCCAACAAAAAAAATCACCCAATTCGGAGTCCGTATGAAAAAGTTGTTGCCGTTTTGAGTCAGGTATGTCTGTGCAGTCCGAATCTGAATCCAGAACATGAGAGACTTGGACTCTATCTTCTCTTGGCCCAAAAGTGACGTGAGAGAACTTTTTGAACAGCACTTAAACATCTCTTTCTCCCTTATCTTCATATGTGAATTGTACAAATGTCCCATACACCTGCAATTAGACAAAACACAAAAGTGTGTGAAGTATTTTTGTTCTGGATAACATAAATAGATTATTGAATAGTTTGCACTAGAAATCACCTGACAAATATGCATGTATGCAATATTTTTGGTCGTATCCAAGGTAGTCATGTCCTCATCATCCTCCCCTTTTTGAAAACAAAGCCGTCCTCGGCGTTGCTTAATCTGAAATGTGGCTAACAAAAGAGACAAAGTATACATGTTGTATATGTATATGTCATCCATTTTTTCTTCCCTTGACTTTTGCACATATGACACATGTATACATGAGTAACTTTCATAGATCATAAAATATAAAGCCAAAATATTATCATAAGTAGAAGGCATGAAAATATTGCAACTCAGTTTGCACATATAAGTGAAGCTCTTATTCCTATCAAAAGATTGGCAATATTCATCATTAAACCATCCCAACATTGGTGAATAAACCTTACTTGCATCAAATTTACATGCGAGAACATGCTTAAATAAGCAAACATGCAGTAAGTCATTGGACACAGAATCATCACCAAGATTAGAGGTCATATCAAAATGATTAAACATTGGTTCTTTTGCATCAATAGTTAATTCAATGGGTGCACTCAAAATTGTTGGTATTTCAGTTGTTTGATCACATGATGCATTCATGATAGTAACATGATTCTCTAAAATAGGTGGCGTGCTTAAATCAACAGGTAACTCAACACATGATGTTTCTAAGTTAATTAGGGATGCATCATTCTCATATGAAGTTATATCATCAATATATTTACTATTACCTTGTCGCAAAGACGTAGCTGATGTCGGTATGGACAATGACAATGTACCATACACTTGAGATGATGTCGCACTCACAATCTGAGGTGTGAATGCTCTAGTAGGTGCAACGGTGGAGGAATCAACCGATGGTAGTGAGCATGAGTTGGAATAGTAGTTGTTGTAGTCACCCAATGCATCCTCCTGTAACTGTCTCTCAAAGGTACAAGCACGAACATACAGACCAGTAATGCAACGAGGAATATACCTAAATCTTGCCTGAATATCATGGTTCAAACCACCAAAAAATCTATTCATTGTATCATCCTCAGATTCTTCTATGTCACAACGATGCATATGAGATTTGAATTCTTGGTAGTAAGCATGAACAGTGTTATTGCCTTGTTTAAATTGTTCAAATTTGCGAAGCAATTCACGACGATAGTAAGGAGGGAAAAATTGTTGTCTCATTACATGTTTCAAATTATTCCAAGTTGTGGGTTGGTTATCAATGTTTTTCTTACAGTGCACAATCCACCAAACAGAAGCAAAACCAGTAAATGCTCTAGTGGCAGCTCGTACTCGCTCAAGTTCAGAAAAGTCATGGTAACTAAAAACTTGTTCTACTTCAAGCTCCCAATCTAGATAAATAGCAGGATTAAATCTACCCTCAAATGATGGTAAAGAGATAACCTGACCATGTGCTTGTGTGTGTTGTCCCAACTCTCATGATGGTGAAGATGTGTTCGTCATCCAAGAACTTCTTTCTCCGGAACCTGTCATGATTAGTAGAAACAAGAAACAAAATTCGAGAATAATGTTCCTATGAACAGCTAGGATGTGGTTGTAACGTGCTCACAGTAAAGCAAATATCAATATCTTACAAGTTCTTACCACGCGACAGGTGGTGACAGGCAACCAGCGGTGTCAAATAACTCCGAAGATTGTGTAAAGCGATTGCCAGGGGAACGTACATGTACACGGTGTAGAAATATGTTGAGCTGGATTGGCTATATATGGTAGCAAAAGATTAGCAATAATCAATTCAAAGATGCAATGTTGAATAAACGCTCAACGACGGTACTGTGCTGGTCCTAGGCTAGACCGGACTAGAGACGCGAGCCTAGAACTCTAATGAGGTCACGGCACAGCACAACTAGCATCAATGAAGGATAAGTAGCTCTGTACAGCAAGATATAAGTGAAGATCACAACGGCAGTAAAGATAATGATGAATAACAACTGCCAAGCAGGATATATAACAACTCTCTCTCCAACTTTCCTCTTGAAAAGTCTGCTACTAACTCAAGCTTTCTAATGCAAAAAGAATCACTCAATTCCGAATTGATATGAGGAGTCAAAGAATTTTAAAACTGGCCTGAAAAACTGGAACAAACTGTATGCGCGAACTTTGGAGGGCAAAAAGACCTATTTAGAAGCTGATTTTGAGGCGCCAAATATTGAACAAGCTTTTGTGACTATTCAGATGCGTCTAGTCGCTAGCTTTAATTTGAGTACTTGTGGAGCCCAAACGCACTTCGTATGAGGAAGTTATGCCTGTTTTACTAAACAGTGCACAAAACAGATTCCAATCCGAATTCAACTACGAGATTGAGTCTAGATAGATCCGAATTTTGTTTTTTTTTCTTCTCTCTTTTTTTTCCTCACACTTTTTTTCCTTTTTTTTCTCCGACTTTTTTTTTACTTTTCTTTTCACTTTTTTTTTCTCCGTCTTTTTTTTCTCCTTCTTTTTTCTCTCTCTCTCGTTCCAAACAAACTAGATAAGATGCAGATTGGATCAAGCGAAGATGTGAATGATCTCAACTATGATTATGACAATGAACGGTGGGTTGCACGTGGTGGAAACTGATGAATGGGTGGTGGACAGCGGAAGGGATAACGATGCAGCGGCGACGTGACTAATGTGAACAGAACTCGAAACTCTAAACGACCTAGACACTAAGACCAGCAACTCGACACGACGATGCAACCGATAATTCAACTATGCAAGCAATGAAAAGAAAATTGCAAAGGCTCAGACTGGCTTGGACAAAGGATGAATAGATCTAACCCTTTTTTGTGGATTTTTCTTGGACAATAGGTAAGAAAATAAATCTAATCTAGGAAAACTGGAAATTCTCACCGAGCAACCTGAAAACTGATACCACTTGATAGAGGCGGGGGTGTCCCGATTTTTCGATGAGATGATAACTATTGATTTGGTGGAGACGACTTTGACGATCCGACTACAAACGTGCACGACATTGCGCCTTAGCAATCGCTAAACCAACTCCGAGAGGTTATTGACCATGCCGGAGCACAATCAACCTGACCACGAAGGTCTATTCCTGCAAGCAATCGAAGAACAAGCAAGAATATGATAAAGCAATCTGAATATTACGAATATAGATGAAGTATTGATAAAGGTGGGTGATAGAGGCAAAGGTGTCCCGTCTTTCGATGAGATGATGGATATCGCTTTGGTGGAAGTCGACTTTGACGATCCGACTACGAACGTGCGAGGACGTCGCGCCTTAGCAATCGCTAAACCAACTCCGAGAGGTTATTGACCACGCCGGAGCACGATCAACCTGACCACGAGGGTCTGTTTCCTGCGAGCAAACGAAGAACAAGCAAGAAACTAAGATTGCAATCTGGATATTGCGAATATAAGATGAAAGCTTTATTGATCAAGGTGGGGTTCTGTGACGCCTTTGTCTGGTCGTTGAACACAAACGAAGTACGCGAAGTTGCAGCTATGGCGAACTTTTAATCTAAACAAAACCCAAAGTCTAAACGATGCCCTAAGGGCTGTATATATGGAGGAAGAGGGGGGAATTTCGTGGCCCTTGGTGGAGGGGTCCGAAATCAACCCTATCTCTTGTTTCCCCACACATACGGACTCTAAAAATAACCTATACTTATGTATTTCGAAATTACATGGGCCTGGCCCAATAATAAGGTGACGCAGCACCTAAAATAGCACTGGGACGAAATTTATGAAGTGGCATCTTGTATATTTCGTCCAAGGCTTCATGCACCCATTATGGTGGCTTCAAAGTCCTGAAATCATCACTTGTAACTCCGTTCTTGTTCCCCTTGCGCATGCCATCATCTCCATGCTTGTTCTTGCTCCAATGTTCATCCTTCTCCAAGCTAGGCCCCTCATTTGTAAGCAAAACAAATGTATCCAATTTAGGCAGCATAATATTCTCATGAACATTAGAATCATTACCAAGAAACGAAAGTACCTGGTAATTTAGTTGGCGTGCACGAGCTCTAGTAATTGGTCCAGTATGTATAGCAGCAGGGGCTGTGGGTGTAACAATTGTATTGATGTCCTCATCATCCTCCCCTTCTTGAAATGAAGTCGTCCTCGACGGAAGTTCATCTTCCTCACCCAAATAAGGCTTCAAATCTGCAATGTTAAAAGTGGGACTAACCCCAAAATCTGCAGGCAGCTCAAGTTTATATGCATTATCATTTATTTTCTCTAACACCTTAAAGGGACCATCAGCACGTGGCATTAACTTTGATTTGCGCAAATCAGGAAATCTATCCTTACGCAAATGTAACCAAACAAGATCTCCAGGTGCAAACACAACATGTTTTCTACCCTTATCTCCAGCAAGTTTATATTTAGCATTCATGCGCTCAATGTTTTCCTTAGTTAACTCATGCATTTTTAAAATCAATTCAGCACGTTGTTTAGCATCAAAATTAACCTTCTCCGAAGATGGAAGAGGCAACAAATCAGTAGGTGCATGAGGTAGGAAACCATACACAACTTCAAAAGGGCACATCTTAGTAGTAGAATGCAATGAACGATTATAAGCAAATTCAATATGAGGCAAGCATTCCTCCCACATTTTCTTATTATTCTTCAAAAAATCCCTAATAACCAAGGAACTCGGATTGGTGGTGGATATATGGTGGTGGTATATGGCAGCGGTGGTGGTAGCGGTGGTAGTATATGGATATGGATCGGTGGTGGTATATGGGCACGGATTGGTGGTGGTATATGGATACGGATTCGGAGCGGTGGCGGATAAGCGGTGGTGGTAGATGGCAGGGGCGATGATGATGGTGCGGCGGCGGCGTGACAACTTATGACCAGAACTCGAAACTCTAAAAGACTAGACGCTAAGACCAGCAACTAGACCGACGATGCAACCGCAAATTCAACAAAGCAAAACCCTAAAAAGATTATGCAAAGGCTCAGATTGGTTCGGATATGATGAGCTAACCCTAATTTTTTTTGTGGCTTTTTCGTGGACTGTAGGTATGAAGAACAGACTCGATCTAAACTACGAAAAACTGTAAAATCTCACCGAGCAACCTGGAAATCTGATACCACTTGATAGAGGCAAAGGTGTCCCATCTTTCGATGAGAAGGTGGATTTCGCTTTGGTGGAAGTCGACTTTGACGATCCGACTACGAACGTGCGAGGACGTCGCGCCTTAGCAATCGCTAAACCAACTCCGAGAGGTTATTGACCACGCCAGGGCACGATCAACCTGACCACGAGGGTCTGTTTCCTGCGAGCAATCGAAGAACAAGCAAGAAACTAAGATTGCAATCTGGATATTGCGAATATAAGATGAAAGCTTTATTGATCAAGGTGGGGTTCTGTGACGCCTTTGTCTGGTCGTTGAACACAAACGAAGTACGCGAAGTTGCAGCTATGGCGAACTTTTAATCTAAACAAAACCCAAAGTCTAAACGATGCCCTAAGGGCTGTATATATGGAGGAAGAGGGGGGAATTTCGTGGCCCTTGGTGGAGGGGTCCGAAATCAACCCCATCTCTTGTTTCCCCACACATACGGACTCTAAAAATAGCCTATACTTATGTATTTCGAAATTACATGGGCCTGGCCCAATAATAAGGTGACGCAGCACCTAAAATAGCCTCGGGACGAAATTTATGAAGTGGCATCTTGTATATTTCGTCCAAGGCTTCATGCACCCATTATGGTGGCTTCAAAGTCCTGAAATCATCACTTGTAACTCCGTTCTTGTTTCCCTTGCGCATGCCATCATCTCCATGCTTGTTCTTGCTACAATGTTCATCCTTCTCCAAGCTAGGCCCTTCATTTGTAAGCAAAACAAATGTATCCAATTTAGGCAGCATCATATTCTCATGAACATTAGAATCATTACCAAGAAACGAAAGTACCTGGTAATTTAGTTGGCGTGCACGAGCTCTAGTAATTGGTCCAGTATGTATAGCAGCAGGGGCTGTGGGTGTAACAATTGTATTGATGTCCTCATCATCCTCCCCTTCTTGAAATGAAGTCGTCCTCGACGGAAGTTCATCTTCCAAACCCAAATAAGGCTTCAAATCTGCAATGTTAAAAGTGGGACTAACCCCAAAATCTGCAGGCAGCTCAAGTTTATATGCATTATCATTTATTTTCTCTAACACCTTAAAGGGACCATCAACACGTGGCATTAACTTTGATTTGCGCAAATCAGGAAATCTATCCTTACGCAAATGTAACCAAACAAGATCTCCAGGTGCAAACACAACATGTTTTCTACCCTTATCTCCAGCAAGTTTATATTTAGCATTCATGCGCTCAATGTTTTCCTTAGTTAACTCATGCATTTTTAAAATCAATTCAGCACGTTGTTTAGCATCAAAATTAACCTTCTCCGAAGATGGAAGAGGCAACAAATCAATAGGTGCATGAGGTAGGAAACCATACACAACTTCAAAAGGGCACATCTTAGTAGTAGAATGCAATGAACGATTATAAGCAAATTCAATATGAGGCAAGCATTCCTCCCACATTTTCTTATTATTCTTCAAAACAGCCCTAAGCATAGTAGACAATGTTCTATTGACTACTTCAGTTTGTCCATCAATTTGGGGGTGACAAGTAGTACTAAAAAGCAGTTTAGTCCCCAACTTAGCCCATAAACATCTCCAAAAGTGGCTAAGAAATTTAGTATCACGATCTGAAACAATAGTATTTGGCACACCATGCAAGCGAATAATTTCACGAAAGAACAAATCAGCCACATTAACAGCATCATCACTTTTATGACATGGTATAAAGTGTGCCATTTTCGAGAATCTATCCACGACAACAAATATGCTATCCCTCCCCTTCTTTGTTCGAGGTAAACCTAAAACAAAGTCCATAGATATATCCTCCCAAGGAACACTAGGTACAGGCAAAGGCATATATAAACCATGAGGATTGAGTCGTGACTTAGCTTTTTGACATGTAGTGCAGCGAGCAATAAAACGCTCAACATCCCGTCTCATCTTTGGCCAAAAGAAATGTGTAGCAAGTACGTCCTCCGTCTTCTTCACGCCAAAATGTCCCATTAATCCTCCTCCATGCGCCTCCTGCAACAACAAAAGACGAACGGAGCTAGCTGGAATGCATAGCTTGTTAGCACGAAACACAAATCCATTAACGACGAACTTGTTCCATGTTCTCCCTTATTTACAGTCCTGCAATACATCTTTAAATTCAGGATCATGCACATATTGACCTTTGATGGTCTCCAAACCAAATATTTTAAAGTCAAGTTGTGAAAGCATAGTATAATGACGAGACCATGCATCAACAATAACATTTTGTTTACCCTTCTTGTATTTAATGACATAAGGGAAAGTCTCAATGAATTCAACCCATTTAGCAGGTCTACGGTTTAGTTTTGCTTGACTTTTAATATGTTTCAAAGAGACATGATCAGAATGTATAAAAAATTCTTTGGGCCATAAATAATATTGCCATCTTTCCAAAGTCCAAACAACAACATATAATTCCTTATCATAAGTAGGGTAATTCAGACTAGGCCCACTCAATTTTTCAGAAAAGTATGCAACAGGTTTACCCCCTTGTAGTAATGCACCTCCTAATCCAATTCAACTAGCATCGCATTCAAGCTCAAAAGTCTTATTAAAATCAAGAATTTGGAGTAAAGGAGCATGTGTCAACTTATCTTTCAATATCGTGAAGGCTTCTTACTGTGCGGTACCCCAAATAAAAGGCACATCCTTCTTTGTAAGCTCATTGAGAGGTGCAACAATGGTGCTGAAATCTCTCACAAAACGCCTATAGAAACCAGCGAGCACTGGTACGCATCGGTGCTATACAAACGGTTTTTAACCCCTTTCCGTGAAGACATTTGGAACCGCCGCCTTGTGAGTGATGGCGATAGGGGGTCCTTCCCACACAACCCAGAAACCATCGGGGATAGGGAGCCTTGATGCATACTGTTGTCACTATATAACCGTTTCCAATATCTCGAATATCCCAAATGCTTCATCCTTTCTACTCGTTTGTGCTCGCATTACCATCGCAATCGGAGTTTTGTGGTTTTACCTAAAACTAGGCTGATTCCAGGCACGGGAGCTTTCCAGGCAGATTCCAGGCACGGGAGTTTTACGATGCCTGGCCATCACAAACAGTTCATGATTATAAACCATGTATGATAGGTAGACAATCACACACATTTAGTTTTCCCACACCGTATGTGATAGTGTCTGACATCACACACGCTTTGCAAACGGCAACTGTGTGCATTGTTACACATGTTTCCTCACCATGAACCATGTCGGGTTATGATGTATATCGCACACGCTATGCCTTATTAACCGTGTGCGCCGTAATGACCTGCACACCATAATTTCGCCCTAATTTAATTGCTGCTATTTAAAATTGTACGTAATTTAAACTTGAAAGTAGGCTATAGCTTTATTCATATCCATCAGGTTCAAACAACCAATGCATTATTCGATTCACAGGTACATATGTTTAAGAATTACATAAGCAACAAATAAAGAATGATGAACCAGGGTTCTATACTTGTACTATTAGAAATGGTAAAGAAAGAGGCGACAAACATTCCGATTGCTGAACAAGGTGAAGCGGAATGGCCCTATTGTGCTCTCCAGGATGCAGAAGGCATGCAGGACTCTAGTCCAACCCCTTGTGATGGCCGGCCACCAATCATGTAGTTTGAGAGGTAATCTTGATAGAGGCAAAGGTGTCCCGTCTTTCGATGAGATGATGGATATCGCTTTGGTGGAAGTCGACTTTGACGATCCGACTACGAACATGCGAGGATGTCGCGCCTTAGCAATCGCTAAACCAACTCCGAGAGGTTATTGACCACGCCGGAGCACGATCAACCTGACCACAAGGGTCTGTTTCCTGCGAGCAAACGAAGAACAAGCAAGAAACTAAGATTGCAATCTGGATATTGCGAATATAAGATGAAAGCTTTATTGATCAAGGTGGGGTTCTGTGATGCCTTTGTCTGGTCGTTGAACACAAACGAAGTACGCGAAGTTGCAGCTATGGCGAACTTTTAATCTAAACAAAACCCAAAGTCTAAATGATGCCCTAAGGGTTGTATATATGGAGGAAGAGGGGGAAATTTCGTGGCCCTTGGTGGAGGGGTCCGAAATCAACCCTATCTCTTGTTTCCCCACACATACGGACTCTAAAAATAGCCTATACTTATGTATTTCGAAATTACATGGGCCTGGCCCAATAATAAGGTGACGCAGCACCTAAAATAGCCTCGGGACGAAATTTATGAAGTGGCATCTTGTATATTTCGTCCAAGGCTTCATGCACCCATTATGGTGGCTTCAAAGTCCTGAAATCATCACTTGTAACTCCGTTCTTGTTTCCCTTGCGCATGCCATCATCTCCATGCTTGTTCTTGCTACAATGTTCATCCTTCTCCAAGCTAGGCCCTTCATTTGTAAGCAAAACAAATGTATCCAATTTAGGCAACATCATATTCTCATGAACATTAGAATCATTACCAAGAAACGAAAGTACCTGGTAATTTAGTTGGCGTGCACGAGCTCTAGTAATTGGTCCAGTATGTATAGCAGCAGGGGCTGTGGGTGTAACAATTGTATTGATGTCCTCATCATCCTCCCCTTCTTGAAATGAAGTCGTCCTCGACGGAAGTTCATCTTCCAAACCCAAATAAGCCTTCAAATCTGCAATGTTAAAAGTGGGACTAACCCCAAAATCTGCAGGCAGCTCAAGTTTATATGCATTATCATTTATTTTCTCTAACACCTTAAAGGGACCATCAACACGTGGCATTAACTTTGATTTGCGCAAATCAGGAAATCTATCCTTACGCAAATGTAACCAAACAAGATCTCCAGGTGCAAACACAACATGTTTTCTACCCTTATCTCCAGCAAGTTTATATTTAGCATTCATGCGCTCAATGTTTTCCTTAGTTAACTCATGCATTTTTAAAATCAATTCAGCACGTTGTTTAGCATCAAAATTAACCTTCTCCGAAGATGGAAGAGGCAACAAATCAATAGGTGCATGAGGTAGGAAACCATACACAACTTCAAAAGGGCACATCTTAGTAGTAGAATGCAATGAACGATTATAAGCAAATTCAATATGAGGCAAGCATTCCTCCCACATTTTCTTATTATTCTTCAAAACAGCCCTAAGCATAGTAGACAACGTTCTATTGACTACTTCAGTTTGTCCATCAGTTTGGGGGTGACAAGTAGTACTAAAAAGCACTTTAGTCCCCAACTTAGCCCATAAACATCTCCAAAAGTGGCTAAGAAATTTAGTATCACGATCTAAAACAATAGTATTTGGCACACCATGCAAGCGAATAATTTCACGAAAGAACAAATCAGCAACATTAACAGCATCATCGCTTTTATGACATGGTATAAAGTGTGCCATTTTCGAGAATCTATCCACGACAACAAATATGCTATCCCTCCCCTTCTTTGTTTGAGGTAAACCTAAAACAAAGTCCATAGATATATCCTCCCAAGGAACACTAGGTATAGGCAAAGGCATATATAAACCATGAGGATTGAGTCGTGACTTAGCTTTTTGACATGTAGTGCAGCGAGCAATAAAACGCTCAACATCCCGTCTCATCTTTGGCCAAAAGAAATGTGTAGCAAGTACGTCCTCCGTCTTCTTCACGCCAAAGTGTCCCATTAATCCTCGTCCATGCGCGTCCTGCAACAACAAAAGACGAACGGAGTTAGCTGGAATGCATAGCTTGTTAGCACGAAACACAAATCCATCATTAACAACAAACTTGTTCCACATTCTTCCTTCTTTACAATTCTGCATTACATCTTTAAAATCAGCATCATGCACATATTGATCTTTGATGGTCTCCAAACCAAATGTTTTGAAGTCAAGTTGTGAAAGCATAGTATAGCGACGAGACAATGCATCAGCAATAACATTTTCTTTTCCCTTCTTGTGTTTAATGACATAAGGGAAAGTCTCAATGAATTCAACCCATTTAGCATGTCTACGATTCAGTTTAGCTTGACTTTTAATATGTTTCAAAGATTCATGATCAGAATGTATAACAAATTCTTTGGGCCATAAATAATGTTGCCATGTTTCTAAAGTCTGAACAAGAGCATATAATTCTTTATCATAAGTAGAATAATTCAGACTAGGCCCACTCAATTTTTCAGAAAAGTATGCAACAGGTTTGCCATCTTGTAATAACACACCTCCTAATCCAATCCCACTAGCATCACATTCAAGCTCAAAAGTCTTATTAAAATCAGGAAGTTGGAGTAAAGGAGCATGTGTCAACTTATCTTTCAATACCGTGAAGGTTTCTTCCTGTGCGGTACCCCAAATAAAAGGCACATCCTTCTTTGTAAGCTCATTGAGAGGTGCAACAATGGTGCTGAAATCTCTCACAAAACGCCTATAGAAACCAGCGAGCACTGGTACGCATCGGTGCTATACAAACGGTTTTTAACCCCTTTCCGTGAAGACATTTGGAACCGCCGCCTTGTGAGTGATGGCGATAGGGGGTCCTTCCCACAAAACCCAGAAACCATCGGGGATAGGGAGCCTTGATGCATACTGTTGTCACTATATAACCGTTTCCAATATCTCGAATATCCCAAATGCTTCATCCTTGCTACTCGTTTGTGCTCGCATTACCATCGCAATCGGAGTTTTGTGGTTTTACCTAAAACCAGGCTGATTCCAGGCACGGGAGCTTTCCAGGCAGATTCCAGGCACGGGAGTTTTACGATGCCTGGCCATCACAAACAGTTCATGATTATAAACCATGTATGATAGGTAGACAATCACACACATTTAGTTTTCCCACACCGTATGTGATAGTGTCTGACATCACACACGCTTTGCAAACGGCAACTGTGTGCATTGTTACACATGTTTCCTCACCATGAACCATGTCGGGTTATGATGTATATCACACACGCTATGCCTTATTAACCGTGTGCGCCGTAATGACCTGCACACCATAATTTCGCCCTAATTTAATTGCTGCTATTTAAAATTGTACGTAATTTAAACTTGAAAGTAGGCTATAGCTTTATTCATATCCATCAGGTTCAAACAACCAATGCATTATTCGATTCACAGGTACATATGTTTAAGAATTACATAAGCAACAAATAAAGAATGATGAACCAGGGTTCTATACTTGTACTATTAGAAATGGTAAAGAAAGAGGCGACAAACATTCCGATTGCTGAACAAGGTGAAGCGGAATGGCCCTATTGTGCTCTCCAGGATGCAGAAGGCATGCAGGACTCTAGTCCAACCCCTTGTGATGGCCGGCCACCAATCATGTAGTTTGAGAGGTAATCTTGATAGAGGCAAAGGTGTCCCGTCTTTCGATGAGATGATGGATATCGCTTTGGTGGAAGTCGACTTTGACGATCCGACTACGAACATGCGAGGATGTCGCGCCTTAGCAATCGCTAAACCAACTCCGAGAGGTTATTGACCACGCCGGAGCACGATCAACCTGACCACAAGGGTCTGTTTCCTGCGAGCAAACGAAGAACAAGCAAGAAACTAAGATTGCAATCTGGATATTGCGAATATAAGATGAAAGCTTTATTGATCAAGGTGGGGTTCTGTGACGCCTTTGTCTGGTCGTTGAACACAAACGAAGTACGCGAAGTTGCAGCTATGGCGAACTTTTAATCTAAACAAAACCCAAAGTCTAAATGATGCCCTAAGGGCTGTATATATGGAGGAAGAGGGGGAAATTTCGTGGCCCTTGGTGGAGGGGTCCGAAATCAACCCTATCTCTTGTTTCCCCACACATACGGACTCTAAAAATAGCCTATACTTATGTATTTCGAAATTACATGGGCCTGGCCCAATAATAAGGTGACGCAGCACCTAAAATAGCCTCGGGACGAAATTTATGAAGTGGCATCTTGTATATTTCGTCCAAGGCTTCATGCACCCATTATGGTGGCTTCAAAGTCCTGAAATCATCACTTGTAACTCCGCTCTTGTTTCCCTTGCGCATGCCATCATCTCCATGCTTGTTCTTGCTCCAATGTTCATCCTTCTCCAAGCTAGGCCCTTCATTTGTAAGCAAAACAAATGTATCCAATTTAGGCAGCATCATATTCTCATGAACATTAGAATCATTACCAAGAAACGAAAGTACCTGGTAATTTAGTTGGCGTGCACGAGCTCTAGTAATTGGTCCAGTATGTATAGCAGCAGGGGCTGTGGGTGTAACAATTGTATTGATGTCCTCATCACTTTCGATGAGATGGTGGATTTCGCTTTGGTGGAAGTCGACTTTGACGATCCGACTACGAACGTGTGAGGACGTCGCGCCTTAGCAATCGCTAAACCAACTCCGAGATGTTATTGACCACGCCGGAGCACGATCAACCTGACCACGAGGGTCTGTTTCCTGCGAGCAAACGAAGAACAAGCAAGAAACTAAGATTGCAATCTGGATATTGCGAATATAAGATGAAAGCTTTATTGATCAAGGTGGGGTTCTGTGACGCCTTTGTCTGGTCGTTGAACACAAACGAAGTACGCGAAGTTGCAGCTATGGCGAACTTTTAATCTAAACAAAACCCAAAGTCTAAACGATGCCCTAAGGGCTGTATATATGGAGGAAGAGGGGGGAATTTCATGGCCCTTGATGGAGGGGTCCGAAATCAACCCTATCTCTTGTTTCCCCACACATACGGACTCTAAAAATAGCCTATACTTATGTATTTCGAAATTACATGGGCCTGGCCCAATAATAAGGTGACGCAGCACCTAAAATAGCCTCGGGACGAAATTTATGAAGTGGCATCTTGTATATTTCGTCCAAGGCTTCATGCACCCATTATGGTGGCTTCAAAGTCCTGAAATCATCACTTGTAACTCCGTTCTTGTTTCCCTTGCGCATGCCATCATCTCCATGCTTGTTCTTGCTACAATGTTCATCCTTCTCCAAGCTAGGCCCTTCATTTGTAAGCAAAACAAATGTATCCAATTTAGGCAGCATCATATTCTCATGAACATTAGAATCATTACCAAGAAACGAAAGTACCTGGTAATTTAGTTGGCGTGCACGAGCTCTAGTAATTGGTCCAGTATGTATAGCAGCAGGGGCTGTGGGTGTAACAATTGTATTGATGTCCTCATCATCCTCCCCTTCTTGAAATGAAGTCGTCCTCGACGGAAGTTCATCTTCCAAACCCAAATAAGGCTTCAAATCTGCAATGTTAAAAGTGGGACTAACCCCAAAATCTGCAGGCAGCTCAAGTTTATATGCATTATCATTTATTTTCTCTAACACCTTAAAGGGACCATCAACACGTGGCATTAACTTTGATTTGCGCAAATCAGGAAATCTATCCTTACGCAAATGTAACCAAACAAGATCTCCAGGTGCAAACACAACATGTTTTCTACCCTTATCTCCAGCAAGTTTATATTTAGCATTCATGCGCTCAATGTTTTCCTTAGTTAACTCATGCATTTTTAAAATCAATTCAGCACGTTGTTTAGCATCAAAATTAACCTTCTCCGAAGATGGAAGAGGCAACAAATCAATAGGTGCATGAGGTAGGAAACCATACACAACTTCAAAAGGGCACATCTTAGTAGTAGAATGCAATGAACGATTATAAGCAAATTCAATATGAGGCAAGCATTCCTCCCACATTTTCTTATTATTCTTCAAAACACCCTAAGCATAGTAGACAATGTTCTATTGACTACTTCAGTTTGTCCATCAGTTTGGGGGTGACAAGTAGTACTAAAAAGTAGTTTAGTCCCCAACTTAGCCCATAAACATCTCCAAAAGTGGCTAAGAAATTTAGTATCACGATCTGAAACAATAGTATTTGGCACACCATGCAAGCGAATAATTTCACGAAAGAACAAATCAGCAACATTAACAGCATCATCGCTTTTATGACATGGTATAAAGTGTGCCATTTTCGAGAATCTATCCACGACAACAAATATGCTATCCCTCCCCTTCTTTGTTCGAGGTAAACCTAAAACAAAGTCCATAGATATATCCTCCCAAGGAACACTAGGTACAGGCAAAGGCATATATAAACCATGAGGATTGAGTCGTGACTTAGCTTTTTGACATGTAGTGCAGCGAGCAATAAAACGCTCAACATCCCGTCTCATCTTTGGCCAAAAGAAATGTGTAGCAAGTACGTCCTCCGTCTTCTTCACGCCAAAGTGTCCCATTAATCCTCGTCTATGCGCCTCCTGCAACAACAAAAGACGAACGGAGCTAGCTGGAATGCATAACTTGTTAGCACGAAACACAAATCCATCATTAACAACAAACTTGTTCCACATTCTTCCTTCTTTACAATTCTACATTACATCTTTAAAATCAGCATCATGCACATATTGATCTTTGATGGTCTCCAAACCAAATGTTTTGAAGTCAAGTTGTGAAAGCATAGTATAGTGACGAGACAATGCATCAGCAATAACATTTTCTTTTCCCTTCTTGTGTTTAATGACATAAGGGAAAGTCTCAATGAATTCAACCCATTTAGCATGTCTACGATTCAGTTTAGCTTGACTTTTAATATGTTTCAAAGATTCATGATCAGAATGTATAACAAATTCTTTGGGCCATAAATAATGTTGCCATGTTTCTAAAGTCTGAACAAGAGCATATAATTCTTTATCATAAGTAGAATAATTCAGACTAGGCCCACTCAATTTTTCAGAAAAGTATGCAACAGGTTTGCCATCTTGTAATAACACACCTCCTAATCCAATCCCACTAGCATCACATTCAAGCTCAAAAGTCTTATTAAAATCAGGAAGTTGGAGTAAAGGAGCATGTGTCAACTTATCTTTCAATACCGTGAAGGCTTCTTCCTGTGCGGTACCCCAAAGAAAAGGCACATCTTTCTTTGTAAGCTCATTGAGAGGTGCAGCAATGGTGCTGAAATCTCTCACAAAACGCCTATAGAATCCAGCGAGGCCAAGAAAACTCCTCACTTGTGTGACCGTTTTGGGCTGCGGCCAACTCTCAATAGCTTCAATCTTGGCTTTATCAACTTCAATTCCCTGTGGAGTAACAACATAGCCAAGGAAAGATACTCGGTCGGTGCAAAAGGTGCACTTCGCAAGGTTACCAAACAAACGTGCATCACGTAGAGCAATAAAAACAGCACGTAAATGTTCCAAATGTTCCTCCAAAGATCTGCTATAAATCAATATGTCATCAAAGTAAACTACCACAAATCGTCCAATGAAAGCACGTAAAACTTCGTTCATTAATCTCATGAAAGTACTAGGTGCATTAGTTAACCCAAAAGGCATGACTAACCACTCATATAATCCAAACTTAGTTTTAAATGCTGTTTTCGATTCATCTCCCAATTTCATACGAATTTGATGGTAGCCACTACGCAAATCAACTTTGGAGAATATTGTTGAGCCACTCAATTCATCAAGCATATCATCTAGCCTAGGAATAGGATGACGACAACGAATAGTAATATTATTAATGCCTCTACAATCAACACACATACGTGATGTACCATCCTTTTTCGGCACTAGAATAATAGGAACAACACAAGGACTAAGGGATTCGCGTATATAACCTTTGTCGAGAAGCTCTTGTACTTGACGCATAATCTCCTTCGTCTCCTCTGGATTGGTACGGTATGGTGCACGGTTTGGCAGTGAAGCATCGGGAATTAAGTCAATCTGATGCTCAATCCCTCGAATAGGCGGTAATCCCGGTGGCACGTCTTGTGGAAAAACGTCAGCGAACTCCTGCAAAATGTTAGTGACAACAGGAGGCAAAGAGGAAGGCACGTCCTCGAATGAAAATAATGCCTCTTTGCACACAAAAGCATAGCAAACAGATTTGCTGAAATCTAGCTCATCAATATCAGATTTGGTGGCAAATAAACATGCACTTTTCAATTTAATTTCAGAAGCAACACTAGATGGTTTATTATTAGGCTTCATTTGTTGCTCAAATTCTTTTGTCACAATCTGATTTTCACTCTTATTCTTCTCCTGTTGTGCTTTATTAGCTCTATTAATATCATCTATCAAAATTGGATCAGGAGTCATAGGAAGCAAAGTAATATTTTTATCCTTATGAACAAGAGTATAGTGATTGTTTCTACCATGGTGTACAGAATTTTTATCAAATTGCCATGGTCTACCAAGTAATAAGGAACATGCTTGCATAGGTACCACATCACAATCAACATAATCAGCATATGTAGAGATACTAAAATGCACACGAACAGTACGTGTTACCTTAACCTTGCCGCTGTTGTTGAACCATTGGATGTAGTAAGGATGTGGATGTGGTCTTGTGGTGAGAGAAAGCTTCTCCACCATCTCCATGCTAGCCAAGTTGTTGCAGCTCCCTCCGTCTATTATCACGCGCACAGAACGTTCCTTCACAACTCCCTTTGATGAGGACATCAATACAATTGTTACACCCACAGCCCCTGCTGCTATACATACTGGACCAATTACTAGAGCTCGTGCACGCCAACTAAATTACCAGGTACTTTCGTTTCTTGGTAATGATTTTAATGTTCATGAGAATATGATGCTGGCTAAATTGGATACATTTGTTTTGCTTACAAATGAAGGGCCTAGCTTGGAGAAGGATGAACATTGGAGCAAGAACAAGCATGGAGATGATGGCATGCGCAAGGGGAACAAGAACGGAGTTACAAGTGATGATTTCAGGACTTTGAAGCCACCATAATGGGTGCATGAAGCCTTGGACGAAATATACAAGATGCCACTTCATAAATTTCGTCCTGAGGCTATTTTAGGTGCTGCGTCACCTTATTATTGGGCCAGGCCCATGTAATTTCGAAATACATAAGTATAGGCTATTTTTAGAGTCCGTATGTGTGGGGAAACAAGAGATAGGGTTGATTTCGGACCCCTCCACCAAGGGCCACGAAATCCCCCCTCTTCCTCCATATATACAGCCCTTAGGGCATCGTTTAGACTTTGGGTTTTGTTTAGATTAAAAGTTCGCCATAGCTACAACTTCGCGTACTTCGTTTGTGTTCAACGACCAGACAAAGGCGTCACAGAACCCCACCTTGATCAATAAAGCTTTCATCTTATATTCGCAATATCCAGATTGCAATCTCAGTTTCTTGCTTGTTCTTCGTTTGCTCGCAGGAAACAGACCCTCGTGGTCAGGTTGATCGTGCTCCGGCGTGGTCAATAACCTCTCGGAGTTGGTTTAGCGATTGCTAAGGCGCGACGTCCTCGCACGTTCGTAGTCGGATCGTCAAAGTCGACTTCCACCAAAGCGAAATCCACCATCTCATCGAAAGACGGGACACCTTTGCCTCTATCAAGTGGTATCAGATTTCCAGGTTGCTCGGTGAGATTTTACAGTTTTTCGTAGTTTAGATCGAGTCTGTTCTTCATACCTACAGTCCACGAAAAAGCCACAAAAAAATTAGGGTTAGTTCATCATATCCGAACCAATCTGGGCCTTTGCATAATCTTTTTAGGGTTTTGCTTTGTTGAATTTGCGGTTGCATCGTCGTGTCTAATTGCTGGTCTTAGAGTCTAGTCTTTTAGAGTTTCGAGTTCTGGTCATAAGTTGTCACGCCGCCGCCGCACCATCATCATCGCCCCTGCCATCTACCACCACCGCTTATCCGCCACCGCTCCGAATCCGTATCCATATACCACCACCAATCCGTGTCCATATACCACCACCGATCCATATCCATATACTACCACCGCTACCACCACCGCTGATAGAGGCGGGGGTGTCCCGATCTTTCGATGAGATGATAACTATCGATTTGGTGGAGACGACTTTGACGATCCGACTACAAACGTGCACAACGTTGCGCCTTAGCAATCGCTAAACCAATCTCCTGAGGTTACTGACGATGCTGGAAGCACGGTCAGCCTGACCACGAAGGTCTATTCCTGCAAGCAATCGAAGAACGAGCAAGAATATGATAAAGCAATCTGAATATTGCAAATAAATATGAAGTATTGATAATGGTGGAGATCCGGAAGCGGTCTTGGTCTGGTCGTTGGACACAAACGAAGTACACGAAGTTGCAATGGCTAACTTTTAACTAAACAAATCCCAAGGAAAAGCTACTAGATGGATCTACTTATATAGGAGCAAGGGGTGGCGGCCAAGGAGGTGGGAGGACGTCCCAAGGCAGCCTAAAACTAAATCTAGGTCGTACAAGGCCAATGGGCCCAAGTGGAGGTGATGTAACACCTTTGGACTTGTAGTTTGACTCGGATTCTGCTGCAGCATCAGATTGTTTCGTCCACAACTCAACGCTCCGGACGAATTTGAAGGTGATTCCAATTGGGTTGGAAAGTGCACGAAATCTAGTTTCCAACAAAAAAAGAATCACCCAATTCGGAGTCCGTATGGAAAACTTGTGTGCGTTTTGAGTCAGCTGTGTCTGTGCAGTCCGAATCTGAATCCAGAACGTGAGAGACTTGGACTCTATCTTCTCTTGGGCCAAAAGTGACGTGAGAGAACTTTTTGGACAG
>NC_057803.1:249764944-249765533 GCF_018294505.1 Triticum aestivum
TAGCAAAACTAGCATCAATGAAGGATACTAAGTAGGTCTTGACAGCAAGATATAAGTGAAGATCACAACGGCAGTGAAGATAATGATGAAAAACAACTGCCAAGCAGGATATACAACAACTCTCTCTCCAACTTTCCTCTTGAAAAGTTTGAGAAAATTTTCTGATAAATTCTTTCAAAGAATGCTACTAACTCAAGCTTTCCAATGCAAAAAGAATCACTCAATTCCGAGTTGATATGAGGAGTCAAAGAATTCTAAAACTGGCCTGAAAAATTGGAACAAGTTGTGTTCACGAACTTCGGAGGGCAAAAAGACCTATTTATAAGCCGATTTTGAGGTGTCAAATATTGAACTAGCTTCTACAACTATTTAGATGCGGCTCATTGCTAGCTTCAATTTGAGTACTGACAGAGCCAAAACGGACTTCGTATGAGGAAGATACACCTGTTTTACTGAACAGTGCGCAAAACAGATTCCAATCCGAATTCAGGTACGAGATTGATTCTAGATAGATCCAATTTTTTTTCTTCTCTCTTTTTTTTCTCACGCTTTTTTTTTCTTTTTCTTCTCTCTCTTTTTCTTTTTTTTT
>NC_057803.1:249766357-249792923 GCF_018294505.1 Triticum aestivum
TGATAGAGGCGGGGGTGTCCCGATCTTTCGATGAGATGATAACTATCGATTTGGTGGAGACGACTTTGACGATCCGACTACAAACGTGCACAACGTTGCGCCTTAGCAATCGCTAAACCAATCTCCTGAGGTTACTGACGATGCTGGAAGCACGGTCAGCCTGACCACGAAGGTCTATTCCTGCAAGCAATCGAAGAACGAGCAAGAATATGATAAAGCAATCTGAATATTGCAAATAAATATGAAGTATTGATAATGGTGGAGATCCGGAAGCGGTCTTGGTCTGGTCGTTGGACACAAACGAAGTACACGAAGTTGCAATGGCTAACTTTTAACTAAACAAATCCCAAGGAAAAGCTACTAGATGGATCTACTTATATAGGAGCAAGGGGTGGCGGCCAAGGAGGTGGGAGGACGTCCCAAGGCAGCCTAAAACTAAATCTAGGTCGTACAAGGCCAATGGGCCCAAGTGGAGGTGATGTAACACCTTTGGACTTGTAGTTTGACTCGGATTCTGCTGCAGCATCAGATTGTTTCGTCCACAACTCAACGCTCCGGACGAATTTGAAGGTGATTCCAATTGGGTTGGAAAGTGCACGAAATCTAGTTTCCAACAAAAAAAGAATCACCCAATTCGGAGTCCGTATGGAAAACTTGTGTGCGTTTTGAGTCAGCTGTGTCTGTGCAGTCCGAATCTGAATCCAGAACGTGAGAGACTTGGACTCTATCTTCTCTTGGGCCAAAAGTGACGTGAGAGAACTTTTTGGACAGAAAATAAACATCTCTTTCTTCCTTATCTTCATATGTGGATTGTACAAATGTCCCATACACCTGCAATTAGACAAAACACAAAAGTGTGTGAAGTATTTTTGTTCTGGATAACATAAATAGATTATTGAATAGTTTGCACTAGAAATCACCTGACAAATATGCATATATGCAATATTTTTGGTCATATCCAAGGTAGTCATGTCCTCATCAACCGCTGCCATATACCACCACCATATATCCACCACCAATCCAAGTTCCTTGCATATTAGGTTTGTTTTCGAGATCCATCTAGATTCCGATTCGTGTTTCCTTGCCGGAGTCGGGTAGCCACGCTCCGTTTAGGCCCAAAAATTTTCGAAAACGCATTTTTCGAAAAAAATTCTGGCTATCCTATTTTTAGGTGTTTCTGAGTGTTTTGAGACAGGTGCCATTATAGGAAGTTTTTTTTGACCCGTTTCCAGTTTTTGGGTCCGGGCAGTCGAAAAAAAAAATTGGTCGAAAAAAAAAATTTCGTGCCTATCCTGTCAGTTTGACCTAGGAAGAGTTTTGAGACACTCGCCATTATAGTGATTTTTCGCAAAAAAAAGCAGCGCAAAAAAAAAGAGCGAAATAAAAAATTTCAGGGTGTGCTTTTCCCTTGTTTACGTGCCGCGCCGTGATTTTGTTGGTGTTCTAGGCTCGCGTCTCTAGCACAGTCTAGCCTAGGACCAACACAGTACCGTCGTTGAGCGTTTATTCAACTATGCATCTCTGAATTGATTATTGCTGACCCTTTTTGCTACCATACTATAAGCCTTCCCAGCTCCACATACATCTACGTCGTGTGTTTGACTCTCCGTGGTAATCGCTCTATCCAAGCTTTGAGAGTTTTTTGACTACAACGGTTGCCGATCACCGCCTGCTGCTGGGTAAGAACTGGTAAGAATTTGAGATTTGCTTAACGGATTTGTGATACACCACCACCACTTCTTAGTAGTCTGTAGGATCATATTCTTGTGTGTTTCTATTGCTGCTAACCATGCCAGGATCACAAGCCGACGAGATTGACTGGGAGAATTTATCGAACAAGGAGCTTCATGATAAGTTTCAGGAAATGATGACTGAACAGGTGCAAGATGTGCTGAACAATTTTGAAGAGGCCATGGAGAAGATCACTGGCCTTGAGAAGACGTTCGAAACAAAGCTCGATAACAGATTTAATGAATTGCTCGCGCGTCTTCCACCACCACCACCCGCTGCACCTAACGCACCTCTCCAACAACAACAACAACGACTACCTCCACGTCGCGAAATAGACCTTCGCCGAGCGAGCCGTGTTCCTCTTGCGTTTGGCCAAACTGTTGGTGCTGCTGTTGATACTTCTGTGGCTCCTGCTACTGCTGTTGCTGGTACCCAGGAGGATGATGAGTATGCGGGCGATTATGAGGATGAGGTTGATCAAAATCAGATCTACGAGCAGCCACCAGCACCACCACCAGCAGGTCGACCTCAGGTATATATTCGTAATGGTAGGCCTGCACCACCACCTCAGGTACGAGATGATGTCCATATTCCTAAACTGAAATTGAATATTCCACCATTTGAGGTTAGATATGTTCCTGATATATATCTTACTTGGGAGTTAGAAACTGAACAACGATTTACATGTTTACAATATCCTGAGGAGAGACGAGTTGCTGCTGATGTTTGTGCTTTCACTAGTTTTGCATGTGTATGGTGGTCTGAACATTGTAGATTATATCCTATTCCAACTACTTGGGCTGCTTTGAAAACTGCTATGCGTACGCGTTGGGTTCCACCATATTATCAACGTGAATTGCTTCAAAAATTGCAGCGTTTAAGACAAGGGAAAAATTCTGTAGAAGAATATTATCAGGAATTACAAACTGGCATGATTAGATGTGGTATTGTTGAGGAGAATGAAGCTATGCTTGCACGTTTTCTGGGTGGATTAAATAGAGAGATTCAGACCATTCTAGACTATAAGGAGTATACTAATATCACTCGTTTATTCCATCTTGCTTGTAAAGCTGAACGTGAAGTGCAGGATCGACAAGCATTGGGGCGAACTAACTTTTCTGCAGGCCGACCTTCATCATGGACACCACGTGCATCTTCTACTTCAACTGCACCAGCACCTCCATCCAGTGTGATGAGGACATGACTACCTTGGATATGACCAAAAATATTGCATATATGCATATTTGTCAGGTGATTTCTAGTGCAAACTATTCAATAATCTATTTATGTTATCCAGAACAAAAATACTTCACACACTTTTGTGTTTTGTCTAATTGCAGGTGTATGGGACATTTGTACAATCCACATATGAAGATAAGGAAGAAAGAGATGTTTATTTGCTGTCCAAAAAGTTCTCTCACGTCACTTTTGACCCAAGAGAAGATAGAGTCCAAGTCTCTCACGTTCTGGATTCAGATTCGGACTGCACAGACACACCTGACTCAAAACGCACACAAGTTTTTCATACGGACTCCGAATTGAGTGATTCTTTTTTTGTTGGAAACTAGATTTCGTGCACTTTCCAACCCAATTGGAATCACCTTCAAATTCGTCCGGAGCGTTGAGTTGTGGACGAAACAATCTGATGCTGCAGCAGAATCCGAGTCAAACTACAAGTCCAAAGGTGTTACATCACCTCCACTTGGGCCCATTGGCCTTGTACGACCTAGATTTAGTTTTAGGCTGCCTTGGGACGTCCTCCCACCTCCTTGGCCGCCACCCCTTGCTCCTATATAAGTAGATCCATCTAGTAGCTTTTCGTTGGGTTTTGTTTAGATTAAAAGTTCGCCATAGCTGCAACTTCGCGTACTTCGTTTGTGTTCAACGACCAGACAAAGGCGTCACAGAACCCCACCTTGATCAATAAAGCTTTCATCTTATATTCGCAATATCCAGATTGCAATCTCAGTTTCTTGCTTGTTCTTCGTTTGCTCGCAGGAAACAGACCCTCGTGGTCAGGTTGATCGTGCTCCGGCGTGGTCAATAACCTCTCGGAGTTGGTTTAGCGATTGCTAAGGCGCGACGTCCTCGCACGTTCGTAGTCGGATCGTCAAAGTCGACTTCCACCAAAGCGATATCCATCATCTCATCGAAAGACGGGACTCCTTTGCCTCTATCAAGTGGTATCAGATTTCCAGGTTGCTCGGTGAGATTTTACAGTTTTTCGTAGTTTAGATCGAGTCTGTTCTTTATACCTACAGTCCACGAAAAAGCCACACAAAAAAAATTAGGGTTAGTTCATCATATCCGAACCAATCTGAGCCTTTGCATAATCTTTTTAGGGTTTTGCTTTGTTGAATTTGCGGTTGCATCGTCGGTCTAGTTGCTGGTCTTAGAGTCTAGTCTTTTAGAGTTTCGAGTTCTGGTCATAAGTTGTCACGCCGCCGCCGCCGCACCATCATCATCGCCCCTGCCATCTACCACCACCGCTCCGAATCCGTATCCATATACCACCACCAATCCGTGCCCATATACCACCACCGATCCATATCCATATACTACCACCGCTACCACCACCGCTGCCATATACCACCACCATATATCCACCACCAATCCGAGTTCCTTGCTTATTAGGTTTGTTTTCGGGATCCATCTAGATTCCGATTCGTGTTTCCTTGCCGGAGTAGGTTTCGGAAAAAAAAAGAGTCGGGTAGCCACGCTCCGTTTAGGCCCAAAATTTTTCGAAAACGCATTTTTCGAAAAAATTTCTGGCTATCCTATTTTTAGGTGTTTCTGAGTGTTTTGAGACAGGTGCCATTATAGGAAGTTTTTTTTGACCCGTTTCCAGTTTTTGGGTCCGGGCAGTCGAAAAAAAAAAATTGGTCGAAAAATTTCGTGCCCATCCTGTCAGTTTGAGCTAGGAAGAGTTTTGAGACACTCGCCATTATAGTGATTTTTCGCAAAAAAAAAGCGCAAAAAAAAGAGTGCAAAAAAAAAGAGCGAAAAAAATTCAGAGTGTGCTTTTCCCTTGTTTACGTGCCGCGCCGTGATTTTGTTGGTGTTCTAGGCTCGCGTCTCTAGCACAGTCTAGCCTAGGACCAGCACAGTACCGTCGTTGAGCGTTTATTCAACTTTGCATCTCTGAATTGATTATTGCTGACCCTTTTTGCTACCATAGTATAAGCCTTCCCAGCTCCACATACATCTACGTCGTGCGTTTGACTCTCCCTGGTAATCGCTCTATCCAAGCTTTGAGAGTTTTGACTACAACGGTTGCCGATCACCGCCTGTTGCTGGGTAAGAACTGGTAAGAATTTGAGTTTTGCTTGACGGATTTGTGACACCCACCACCACCACTTGTTCGTAGTCTGTAGGATCATATTCTTGTGTGTTTCTATTGCTGCTAACCATGCCAGGATCACAAGCTGACGAGATTGACTGGGAGAATTTATCGAACAAGGAGCTTCATGATAAGTTTCAGCAAATGATGACTGAACAGGTGCAAGATGTGCTGAACAATTTTGAAGAGGCCATGGAGAAGATCACTGGCCTTGAGAAGACGTTCGAAACAAAGCTCGATAACAGATTTAATGAATTGCTCGCGCGTCTTCCACCACCACCACCCGCTGCACCTAACGCACCTCTCCAACAACAACAACAACGACTGCCTCCACGTCGCGAAATAGACCTTCGCCGAGCGAGCCGTGTTCCTCTTGCGTTTGGCCAAACTGTTGGTGCTGCTGTTGATACTTCTGTGGCTCCTGCTACTGCTGTTGCTGGTACCCAGGAGGATGATGAGTATGCGGGCGATTATGAGGATGAGGTTGATCAAAATCAGATCTACGAGCAGCCACCAGCACCACCACCAGCAGGTTGACCTCAGGTATATATTCGTAATGGTAGGCCTGCACCACCACCTTAGGTACGAGATGATGTCCATATTCCTAAACTGAAATTGAATATTCCACCATTTGAGGGTAGATATGTTCCTGATATATATCTTACTTGGGAGTTAGAAACTGAACAACGATTTACATGTTTACAATATCCTGAGGAGAGACGAGTTGCTGCTGCCGTTTGTGCTTTCACTAGTTTTGCATGTGTATGGTGGTCTGAACATTGTAGATTATATCCTATTCCAACTACTTGGGCTGCTTTGAAAACTGCTATGCGTACGCGTTGGGTTCCACCATATTATCAACGTGAATTGCTTCAAAAATTGCAGCGTTTAAGACAAGGGAAAAATTCTGTAGAAGAATATTATCAGGAATTACAAACTGGCATGATTAGATGTGGTATTGTTGAGGAGAATGAAGCTATGCTTGCACGTTTTCTGGGTGGATTAAATAGAGAGATTCAGACCATTCTAGACTATAAGGAGTATACTAATATCACTCGTTTATTCCATCTTGCTTGTAAAGCTGAACGTGAAGTGCAGGATAGACAAGCATTGGGGCGAACTAACTTTTCTGCAGGCCGACCTTCATCATGGACACCACGTGCATCTTCTACTTCAACTGCACCAGCACCTCCATCAGGTGCCACCTCCAGCCGTGATACAAGAAAACAGGCACAACCACCATTATCTGCCAAGAGCGCACCTGCGGGGCCTACACAGCGTTCTTCTTCTTCCATAGCATCAACAGGGCACACTAGTGATATTATTTGTCGTCGTTGTAAGGGAGGAGGTCATTATGCGAGAGAATGCAAATCTCCGCGTGTGATGATTGCTATCGCGGATGGTGGATATGAGTCCGCTAGTGACTATGATGAGGAGACATTGGCTCTTATTACACGTGAAGAACATGGTGGAGATGATTCTGATCATGAGACGCAATACATGGCTCCTGAAGACGCTGACAGGTATGAATGTTTAGTTGCTCAACGTGTTTTGAGTGTGCAGGTCACACAAGCTGAGCAAAATCAGAGGCACAATTTGTTCCATACCAAGGGAGTTGTGCAGGAACGTTCTGTGCGCGTCATAATAGACGGAGGGAGCTGCAACAACTAGGCTAGCATGGATATGGTGGAGAAGCTTTCTCTCACCACAAGACCACATCCAGATCCTTACTACATCCAATGGTTCAACAACAGCGGCAAGGTTAAGGTAACACGTACTGTTCGTGTGCATTTTAGTATCTCTACATATGCTGATTATGTTGATTGTGATGTGGTACCTATGCAAGCATGTTCCTTATTACTTGGTAGACCATGGCAATTTGATAAAAATTCTGTACACCATGGTAGAAACAATCACTATACTCTTGTTCATAAGGATAAAAATATTACTTTGCTTCCTATGACTCCTGATTCCATTTTGAAAGATGATATTAATAGAGCTAATAAAGCACAACAGGAGAAGAATAAGAGTGAAAATCAGATTGTGGCAAAAGAATTTGAGCAACAAATGAAGCCTAATAATAAACCATCTAGTGTTGCTTCTGAAATTAAATTGAAAAGTGCATGTTTATTTGCCACCAAATCTGATATTGATGAGCTAGATTTGAGCAAATCTGTTTGCTATGCTTTTGTGTGCAAAGAGGCATTATTTTCATTCGAGGACGTGCCTTCCTCTTTGCCTCCTGCTGTCACTAACATTTTGCAGGAGTTCGCTGACGTTTTTCCACAAGACGTGCCACCGGGATTACCGCCTATTCGAGGGATTGAGCATCAGATTGACTTAATTCCCGGTGCTTCACTGCCAAACCGTGCACCATACCGTACCAATCCAGAGGAGACGAAGGAGATTATGCGTCAAGTACAAGAGCTTCTCGACAAAGGTTATATACGCGAATCCCTTAGTCCCTGATACCACTTGATAGAGGCGGAGGTGTCCCGTCTTTCGATGAGATGATGGATTTCGCTTTGGTGGAAGTCGACTTTGACGATCCGACTACGAACGTGCGAGGACGTCGCGCCTTAGCAATCGCTAAACCAACTCCGAGAGGTTATTGACCACGCCGGAGCACGATCAACCTGACCACGAGGGTCTGTTTCCTGCGAGCAAACGAAGAACAAGCAAGAAACTGAGATTGCAATCTGGATATTGCGAATATAAGATGAAAGCTTTATTGATCAAGGTGGGGTTCTGTGACGCCTTTGTCTGGTCGTTGAACACAAACGAAGTACGCGAAGTTGCAGCTATGGCGAACTTTTAATCTAAACAAAACCCAAAGTCTAAACGATGCCCTAAGGGCTGTATATATGGAGGAAGAGGGGTGAATTTCGTGGCCCTTGGTGGAGGGGTCCGAAATCAACCCTATCTCTTGTTTCCCCACACATACGGACTCTAAAAATAGCCTATACTTATGTATTTCGAAATTACATGGGCCTGGCCCAATAATAAGGTGACGCAGCACCTAAAATAGCCTCGGGACGAAATTTATGAAGTGGCATCTTGTATATTTCGTCCAAGGCTTCATGCACCCATTATGGTGGCTTCAAAGTCCTGAAATCATCACTTGTAACTCCGTTCTTGTTTCCCTTGCGCATGCCATCATCTCCATGCTTGTTCTTGCTCCAATGTTCATCCTTCTCCAAGCTAGGCCCTTCATTTGTAAGCAAAACAAATGTATCCAATTTAGGCAGCATCATATTCTCATGAACATTAGAATCATTACCAAGAAACGAAAGTACCTGGTAATTTAGTTGGCGTGCACGAGCTCTAGTAATTGGTCCAGTATGTATAGCAGTAGGGTTTGTGGGTGTAACAATTGTATTGATGTCCTCATCATCCTCCCCTTCTTGAAATGAAGTCGTCCTCGACGGAAGTTCATCTTCCTCACCCAAATAAGGCTTCAAATCTGCAATGTTAAAAGTGGGACTAACCCCAAAATCTGCAGGCAGCTCAAGTTTATATGCATTATCATTTATTTTCTCTAACACCTTAAAGGGACCATCAGCACGTGGCATTAACTTTGATTTGCGCAAATCAGGAAATCTATCCTTACGCAAATGTAACCAAACAAGATCTCCAGGTGCAAACACAACATGTTTTCTACCCTTATCTCCAGCAAGTTTATATTTAGCATTCATGCGCTCAATGTTTTCCTTAGTTAACTCATGCATTTTTAAAATCAATTCAGCACGTTGTTTAGCATCAAAATTAACCTTCTCCGAAGATGGAAGAGGCAACAAATCAATAGGTGCACGAGGTAGGAAACCATACACAACTTCAAAAGGGCACATCTTAGTAGTAGAATGCAATGAACGATTAGAAGCAAATTCAATATGAGGCAAGCATTCCTCCCACATTTTCTTATTATTCTTCAAAACAGCCCTAAGCATAGTAGACAACGTTCTATTGACTACTTCAGTTTGTCCATCAGTTTGGGGGTGACAAGTAGTACTAAAAAGCAGTTTAGTCCCCAACTTAGCCCATAAACATCTCCAAAAGTGGCTAAGAAATTTAGTATCACGATCTGAAACA
The DNA here is from genome assembly GCF_018294505.1 of Triticum aestivum. Classification (NCBI taxonomy): domain Eukaryota; kingdom Viridiplantae; phylum Streptophyta; class Magnoliopsida; order Poales; family Poaceae; genus Triticum; species Triticum aestivum. The sequence goes on from NC_057803.1 coordinate 249,775,518, forward strand.
ATAGTATTTGGCACACCATGCAAGCGAATAATTTCATGAAAGAACAAATCAGCAACATTAACAGCATCATCGCTTTTATGACATGGTATAAAGTGTGCCATTTTCGAGAATCTATCCACGACAACAAATATGCTATCCCTCCCCTTCTTTGTTCGAGGTAAACCTAAAACAAAGTCCATAGATATATCCTCCCAAGGAACACTAGGTACAGGCAAAGGCATATATAAACCATGAGGATTGAGTCGTGACTTAGCTTTTTGACATGTAGTGCATCGAGCAATAAAACGCTCAACATCCCGTCTCATCTTTAGCCAAAAGAAATGTGTAGCAAGTACGTCCTCCGTCTTCTTCACGCCAAAGTGTCCCATTAATCCTCCTCCATCCGCCTCCTGCAACAACAAAAGACGAACGGAGCTAGCTGGAATGCATAGCTTGTTAGCACGAAACACAAATCCATCGTTAACGACAAACTTGTTCCACATTCTTCCTTGATGAGGACATCAATACCATTGTTACACCCACAGCCCCTGCTACTATACATACTGGACCAATTACTAGAGCTCGCGCACGCCAACTAAATTACCAGGTACTTTCGTTTCTTGGTAATGATTCTAATGTTCATGAGAATATGATGCTGCCTAAATTGGATACATTTGTTTTGCTTACAAATGAAGGGCCTAGCTTGGAGAAGGATGAACATTGGAGCAAGAACAAGCATGGAGATGATGGCATGCGCAAGGGGAACAAGAACGGAGTTACAAGTGATGATTTCAGGACTTTGAAGCCACCATAATGGGTGCATGAAGCCTTGGACGAAATATACAAGATGCCACTTCATAAATTTCGTCCCGAGGCTATTTTAGGTGCTGCGTCACCTTATTATTGGGCCAGGCCCATGTAATTTCGAAATACATAAGTATAGGCTATTTTTAGAGTCCGTATGTGTGGGGAAACAAGAGATAGGGTTGATTTCGGACCCCTCCACCAAGGGCCACGAAATTCCCCCCTCTTCCTCCATATATACAGCCCTTAGGGCATAGTTTAGACTTTGGGTTTTGTTTAGATTAAAAGTTCGCCATAGCTGCAACTTCGCGTACTTCGTTTGTGTTCAACAACCAGACAAAGGCGTCACAGAACCCCACCTTGATCAATAAAGCTTTCATCTTATATTCGCAATATCCAGATTGCAATCTCAGTTTCTTGATTGTTCTTCGTTTGCTCGCAGGAAACAGACCCTCGTGGTCAGGTTGATCGTGCTCCGGCGTGGTCAATAACCTCTCGGAGTTGGTTTAGCGATTGCTAAGGCGCGACGTCCTCGCACGTTCGTAGTCGGATCGTCAAAGTCGACTTCCACCAAAGCGAAATCCACCATCTCATCGAAAGACGAGACACCTTTGCCTCTATCACCCTTGGTATGGAACAAATTGTGCCTCTGATTTTGCTCAGCTTGTGTGACCTGCACACTCAAAACACGTTGAGCAACTAAACATTCATACCTGTCAGCGTCTTCAGGAGCCATGTATTGCGTCTCATGATCAGAATCATCTCCACCATGTTCTTCACGTGTAATAAGAGCCAATGTCTCCTCATCATAGTCACTAGCGGACTCATATCCACCATCCGCGGTAGCAATCATCACACGCGGAGATTTGCATTCCCTCGCATAATGACCTCCTCCCTTACAACGACGACAAATAATATCACTTGTGTGCCCTGTTGATGCCATGGAAGAAGAAGAACGCTGTGCAGGCCCCGCAGGTGCGCTCTTGGCAGATAATGGTGGTTGTGCCTGTTTTCTTGTATCACGGCTGGAGGTGGCACCGGATGGAGGTGCTGGTGCAGTTGAAGTAGAAGATGCACGTGGTGTCCATGATGAAGGTCGGCCTGCAGAAAAGTTAGTTCGCCCCAATGCTTGTCGATCCTGCACTTCACGTTCAGCTTTACAAGCAAGATGGAATAAACGAGTGATATTAGTATACTCCTTATAGTCTAGAATGGTCTGAATCTCTCTATTTAATCCACCCAGAAAACGTGCAAGCATAGCTTCATTCTCCTCAACAATACCACATCTAATCATGCCAGTTTGTAATTCCTGATAATATTCTTCTACAGAATTTTTCCCTTGTCTTAAACACTGCCATTTTTGAAGCAATTCACGTTGATAATATGGTGGAACCCAACGCGTACGCATAGCAGTTTTCAAAGCAGCCCAAGTAGTTGGAATAGGATATAATCTACGATGTTCAGACCACCATACACATGCAAAACTAGTGAAAGCACAAACAGCAGCAGCAACTCGTCTCTCCTCAGGATATTGTAAACATGTAAATCGTTGTTCAGTTTCTAACTCCCAAGTAAGATATATATCAGGAACATATCTACCCTCAAATGGTGGAATATTCAACTTCAGTTTAGTAATATGGACATCATCTCGTACCTGAGGTGGTGGTGCAGGCCTGCCATTACGAATATATACCTGAGGTCGACCTGCTGGTGGTGGTGCTGGTGGCTGCTCGTAGATCTGATTTTGATCAACCTCATCCTCATAATCGCCCGCATACTCATCATCCTCCTGGGTACCAGCAGCAGCAGTAGCAGGAGCCAAAGAAACACCAACAGCAGTAGCAGCGGCACCAGAATTTTGTCCTGGCTCAATAGGAACACGCTGTGCTCGTCCATACTGATTCGGAAGGGGGCGTAGTTGTTGTTGTTGCAGAGGTGCGACAGGTGCTGCCGGTGGTGGAAGACGCGCAAGCAGTTCATTAAATCTGTTATCGAGCTTTGTTTCGAACGTCTTCTCAAGGCCAGTGATCTTCTCCATGGCCTCTTCAAAATTATTCAGCACATCTTGTACCTGTTCAGTCATCATTTGCTGAAACTTATCATGAAGCTCCTTGTTCGATAAGTTCTCCTAGTCAATCTCGTCGGCTTGTGATCCTGGCATGGTTAGCAGCAATAGAAACACACAAGAATATGATCCTACAGACTACTAAGAAGTGGTGGTGGTGTATCACAAATCCGTCAAGCAAATCTCAAATTCTTACCAGTTCTTACCCAGCAGCAGGCGGTGATCGGCAACCGTTGTAGTCAAAACCTCTCAAAGCTTGGATAGAGCGATTACCAGGGAGAGTCAAACACACGACGTAGATGTATGTGGAGCTGGAAAGGCTTATAGTATGGTAGCAAAAAGGGTCAGCAATAATCAATTCAGAGATGCAAAGTTGAATAAACGCTCAACGACGGTACTGTGCTGGTCCTAGGCTAGACTGTGCTAGAGACGCGAGCCTAGAACACCAACAAAATCACGGCGCGGCACGTAAACAAGGGAAAAGCACACTCTGAATTTCTTTTTCGCTCTTTTTTTTTGCGCTCTTTTTTTTGCGCTGCTTTTTTTTTGCGAAAAATCACTATAATGGCGAGTGTCTCAAAACTCTTCCTAGGTCAAACTGACAGGATGGCACGAATTTTTTTTTCGACCAAATTTTTTTTTTCGACTGCCCGGACCCAAAAACTGGAAACGAGTCAAAAAAACTTGCTATAATGGCACCTGTCTCAAAACACTCAGAAACACCTAAAAATAGGATAGCCAGAAATTTTTTCGAAAAATGTGTTTTCAAAATTTTTTGGGATAGGAGCGTGGTTTCCCGACTCTTTTTTTTTTCCGAAACCTACTCCGGCAAGGAAACACGAATCGGAAACTAGATGGATCTCGAAAACAAACCTAATAAGCAAGGAACTCGGATTGGTGGTGGATATATGGTGGTGGTATATGGCAGCGGTGGTGGTAGCGGTGGTAGTTTATGGATATGGATCGGTGGTGGTATATGGACACGGATTGGTGGTGGTATATGGATACGGATTCGGAGCGGTGGTGGTAGATGGCAGGGGCGATGATGATGGTGCGGCGGCGGCGTGACAACTTATGACCAGAACTCGAAACTCTAAAAGACTAGACTCTAAGACCAGCAACTAGACCGACGATGCAACCGCAAATTCAACAAAGCAAAACCCTAAAAAGATTATGCAAAGGCTCAGATTGGTTCGGATATGATGAACTAACCCTAATTTTTTTTGTGGCTTTTTGTGGACTGTAGGTATGAAGAACAGACTCGATCTAAACTACGAAAAACTGTAAAATCTCACCGAGCAACCTGGAAATCTGATACCACTTGATAGAGGCAAAGGTGTCCCGTCTTTCGATGAGATGATGGATATCGCTTTGGTGGAAGTCGACTTTGACGATCCGACTACGAACGTGCGAGGACGTCGCGCCTTAGCAATCGCTAAACCAACTCCGAGAGGTTATTGACCACGCCGGAGCACGATCAACCTGACCACGAGGGTCTGTTTCCTGCGAGCAAACGAAGAACAAGCAAGAAACTAAGATTGCAATCTGGATATTGCGAATATAAGATGAAAGCTTTATTGATCAAGGTGGGGTTCTGTGATGCCTTTGTCTGGTCGTTGAACACAAACGAAGTACGCGAAGTTGCAGCTATGGCGAACTTTTAATCTAAACAAAACCCAAAGTCTAAATGATGCCCTAAGGGCTGTATATATGGAGGAAGAGGGGGAAATTTCGTGGCCCTTGGTGGAGGGGTCCGAAATCAACCCTATCTCTTGTTTCCCCACACATACGGACTCTAAAAATAGCCTATACTTATGTATTTCGAAATTACATGGGCCTGGCCCAATAATAAGGTGACGCAGCACCTAAAATAGCCTCGGGACGAAATTTATGAAGTGGCATCTTGTATATTTCGTCCAAGGCTTCATGCACCCATTATGGTGGCTTCAAAGTCCTGAAATCATCACTTGTAACTCCGTTCTTGTTTCCCTTGCGCATGCCATCATCTCCATGCTTGTTCTTGCTACAATGTTCATCCTTCTCCAAGCTAGGCCCTTCATTTGTAAGCAAAACAAATGTATCCAATTTAGGCAGCATCATATTCTCATGAACATTAGAATCATTACCAAGAAACGAAAGTACCTGGTAATTTAGTTGGCGTGCACGAGCTCTAGTAATTGGTCCAGTATGTATAGCAGCAGGGGCTGTGGGTGTAACAATTGTATTGATGTCCTCATCATCCTCCCCTTCTAGAAATGAAGTCGTCCTCGACGGAAGTTCATCTTCCTCACCCAAATAAGGCTTCAAATCTGCAATGTTAAAAGTGGGACTAACCCCAAAATCTGCAGGCAGCTCAAGTTTATATGCATTATCATTTATTTTCTCTAACACCTTAAAGGGACCATCAGCACGTGGCATTAACTTTGATTTGCGCAAATCAGGAAATCTATCCTTACGCAAATGTAACCAAACAAGATCTCCAGGTGCAAACACAACATGTTTTCTACCCTTATCTCCAGCAAGTTTATATTTAGCATTCATGCGCTCAATGTTTTCCTTAGTTAACTCATGCATTTTTAAAATCAATTCAGCACGTTGTTTAGCATCAAAATTAACCTTCTCCGAAGATGGAAGAGGCAACAAATCAATAGGTGCACGAGGTAGGAAACCATACACAACCTCAAAAGGGCACATCTTAGTAGTAGAATGCAATGAACGATTATAAGCAAATTCAATATGAGGCAAGCATTCCTCCCACATTTTCTTATTATTCTTCAAAACAGCCCTAAGCATAGTAGACAACGTTCTATTGACTACTTCAGTTTGTCCATCAGTTTGGGGGTGACAAGTAGTACTAAAAAGCAGTTTAGTCCCCAACTTAGCCCATAAACATCTCCAAAAGTGGCTAAGAAATTTAGTATCACGATCTGAAACAATAGTATTTGGCACACCATGCAAGCGAATAATTTCACGAAAGAACAAATCAGCAACATTAACAACATCATCGCTTTTATGACATGGTATAAAGTGTGCCATTTTCGAGAATCTATCCACGACAACAAATATGCTATCCCTCCCCTTCTTTGTTCGAGGTAAACCTAGAACAAAGTCCATAGATATATCCTCCCAAGGAACACTAGGTACAGGCAAAGGCATATATAAACCATGAGGATTGAGGCGTGACTTAGCTTTTTGACATGTAGTGCAGCGAGCAATAAAACGCTCAACATCCCGTCTCATCTTTGGCCAAAAGAAATGTGTAGCAAGTACGTCCTCCGTCTTCTTCACGCCAAAGTGTCCCATTAATCCTCCTCCATGCGCCTCCTGCAACAACAAAAGACGAACGGAGCTAGCTGGAATGCATAGCTTGTTAGCACGAAACACAAATCCATCGTTAACAACAAACTTGTTCCACATTCTTCCTTCTTTACAATTATGCATTACATCTTTAAAATCAGCATCATGCACATATTGATCTTTGATGGTCTCCAAACCAAATATTTTGAAGTCAAGTTGTGAAAGCATAGTATAGCGACGAGACAAAGCATCAGCAATAACGTTTTCTTTTCCCTTCTTGTGTTTAATGACATAAGGGAAAGTCTCAATGAATTCAACCCATTTAGCATGTCTACGATTCAGTTTAGCTTGACTTTTAATATGTTTCAATGATTCATGATCAGAATGTATAACAAATTCTTTGGGCCATAAATAATGTTGCCATGTTTCTAAAGTCCGAACAAGAGCATATAATTCTTTATCATAAGTAGAATAATTCAGACTAGGCCCACTCAATTTTTCAGAAAAGTATGCAACAGGTTTGCCATCTTGTAATAACACACCCCCTAATCCAATTCCACTAGCATCACATTCAAGCTCAAAAGTCTTATTAAAATCAGGAAGTTGGAGTAAAGGAGCATGTGTCAACTTATCTTTCAATACCGTGAAGGCTTCTTCCTGTGCGGTACCCCAAAGAAAAGGCACATCTTTCTTTGTAAGCTCATTGAGAGGTGCAGTGATAGAGGCAAAGGTGTCCCGTCTTTCGATGAGATGGTGGATTTCGCTTTGGTGGAAGTCGACTTTGACGATCCGACTACGAACGTGCGAGGACGTCGCGCCTTAGCAATCGCTAAACCAACTCCGAGAGGTTATTGACCACGCCGGAGCACGATCAACCTGACCACGAAGGTCTGTTTCCTGCGAGCAAACGAAGAACAAGCAAGAAACTAAGATTGCAATCTGGATATTGCGAATATAAGATGAAAGCTTTATTGATCAAGGTGGGGTTCTGTGACGCCTTTGTCTGGTCGTTGAACACAAACGAAGTACGCGAAGTTGCAGCTATGGCGAACTTTTAATCTAAACAAAACCCAAAGTCTAAACGATGCCCTAAGGGCTGTATATATGGAGGAAGAGGGGGGGAATTTCGTGGCCCTTGGTGGAGGGGTCCGAAATCAACCCTATCTCTTGTTTCCCCACTCATACGGACTCTAAAAATAGCCTATACTTATGTATTTCGAAATTACATGGGCCTGGCCCAATAATAAGGTGACGCAGCACCTAAAATAGCCTCGGGACGAAATTTATGAAGTGGCATCTTGTATATTTCGTCCAAGGCTTCATGCACCCATTATGGTGGCTTCAAAGTCCTGAAATCATCACTTGTAACTCCGTTCTTGTTTCCCTTGCGCATGCCATCATCTCCATGCTTGTTCTTGCTACAATGTTCATCCTTCTCCAAGCTAGGCCCTTCATTTGTAAGCAAAACAAATGTATCCAATTTAGGCAGCATCATATTCTCATGAACATTAGAATCATTACCAAGAAACGAAAGTACCTGGTAATTTAGTTGGCGTGCACGAGCTCTAGTAATTGGTCCAGTATATATAGCAGCAGGGGCTGTGGGTGTAACAATTGTATTGATGTCCTCATCAAATCTTGAGTAAACTGCTTCAGGATCCATGGCAAAAGAAAAAAGGTTCAGACATTGTCATCTAACACAACTCATTATGGGAAGTAAAAAGAAGGCTACAGGGTTCTTACTTACCATCCTGCAGTTCACTGTTGTCTTGCATAAAGTGTAAACAAAGAGTTCGATTGACATCTTTTAACCCATTTTAATAACAATATTTATCAGTTTCCTCACTTCATGCTGGTTCATGAATATCTCATTGTCCCATACGCAGAAAGGGTCGAAGTGTGGATCTTTGGCAATGATATATGTACCTAAAAGCACCAAGTTAATATTAGAAGCTAAACAACAATTGAAAAATGATGTAGTACAACACTCCCTCCATCCCATTATATAAGATTTTATTACATGTGTATCTAGACATCATCAGAACATTAAGGTAACACTCTTCCTTGTTGCTATGTAGCTTGGGATTGCATATTTAGTCATATAGTACAATGCATGTTGCTATGTATCCTCAAATATATTAAATATGGCCCTAGTTAACCTACTGATAAATGTCTTACAGATATATTCAGTGAAATGTCCGATTTGACGATTAATCCCTTATCAGCCCCCAGGCTATATGGTACCAGCTAACGATATCCTAAATAGTGAGTACATATAAGCAATGCGATGAAACTAACCTCGATGGAAAGCAACAATGTTCTCAATATTGTCCTGCATGAGTACATATAAAGGCATGTTAAGCACAACAGGCTAAACATCAACCAAATATATCCATGGTAGACAACATAATCTACAAATGATAGCTTCAGTGTGCAGGCTTAAGCATGCTAGTTAAGCAAAACAAGAAGTGGAAAGGTGTGTTAACTGCATCAAGCATAACATTTAAAAACAAGCAAATAGTCATTCAAACTCGTATTGTGCAGGTCTAAAGTACACTAGTTATTGTTATAAACGGAAAGGCATGTTAACTGCAATATCCTTAACAGCAACCAAATATCATAATTCATAGTGGTATTGTTGAAACTATTATTGATGAAATTGAACTGCACGGCAAATAGTTGCTGATAGAGGCGGGGTGTCCCGATCTTTCGATGAGATGATACTACCGATTTGGTGGAGACGACTTTGACGATCCGACTACAAACGTGCACGACGTTGCGCTTTAGCAATCGCTAAACCAATCTCCTGAGGTTATTGACCACGCCGGAGCACGATCAACCTGACCACGAAGGTCTATTCCTGCAAGCAATCGAAGAACGAGCAAGAATATGATAAAAGCAATCTGAATATTGCGAATATATATGAAGTATTGATAAAGGTGGGGATCCGTAAGCGGTCTTGGTCTGGTCGTTGGACACAAACGAAGTACACGAAGTTGCAATGGCTAACTTTTAACTAAGCAAATTCCCAAGGAAAAGCTACTAGATGGATCTACTTATATAGGAGCAAGGGGTGGCGGCCAAGGAGGTGGGAGGACGTCCCAAGGCAGCCTAAAACTAAATCTAGGTCGTACAAGGCCAATGGGCCCAAGTGGAGGTGATGTAACACCTTTGGACTTGTAGTTTGACTCGGATTCTGCTGCAGCATCAGATTGTTTCGTCCACAAATCAACGCTCCGGACGAATTTGAAGGTGATTCCAATTGGGTTGGAAAGTGCACGAAATCTAGTTTCCAACAAAAAAAGAATCACCCAATTCGGAGTCCGTATGAAAAACTTGTGTGCGTTTTGAGTCAGGTGTGTCTGTGCAGTCCGAATCTGAATCCAGAACGTGAGAGACTTGGACTCTATCTTTTCTTGGGCCAAAAGTGACGTGAGAGAACTTTTTGGACAGCAAATAAACATCTCTTTCTTCCTTATCTTCATATGTGGATTGTACAAATGTCCCATACACCTGCAATTAGACAAAACACAAAAGTGTGTGAAGTATTTTTGTTCTGGATAACATAAATAGATTATTGAATAGTTTGCACTAGAAATCACCTGACAAATATGCATATATGCAATATTTTTGGTCATATCCAAGGTAGTCATGTCCTCATCATCCTCCCCTTCTTGAAAATAAAGCCGTCCTCGGCGTTGCTTAATCTGAAATGTGGCTAACAAAAGAGACAAGGTGTACATTTTGTATATGTATATGTCATCCATTTTTACTTCCCTTGATTTTTGCATATATGACACATGAATAGATGAGTAACTTGCATAGTTCATAAAATCTAAAGCCAAAAAATTAGCACAAGAAGTAGAAGGCATGAAAATATTGCAACTCAGTTTGCACATATAAGTGAAGCTCTTATTCATTTCAAAAGATTGACAATGTTCATCATTAAACCATCCCAACATTGGTGAATAAACCTTACTTGCATCAAATTTACATGTTACAACATGCTTAAATAAGCAAACATGCAATAAGTCATTCAACACAGAATCATCACCAAGATTAGAGGTCATATCAAAATGATTAAACATTGGTTCTTTTGCATCAATAGTTAATTCAATGGGTGCACTCAAAATTGTTGGTATTTCAGTTGTTTGATCACATGGCAAAGTCAAATTATCAACGTAGTCCTCTAAAATAGGTGGTGTGATCAAAGTAGTGGGTAGCTCATCAGATGGTGCATTCAAATTGACAAGGCATTCATCATTCTCATGTAGAGATGGAAGATCAGTACCTTTGTCATTACCTCTTATGATCAACTCAGATGATGTAGCCACTCTCGGGGGCGATGTGTCACATGGTGGAGGTGATGTAGTCCTTACAATAACGGATGTGGTTGTCATAGTATGCCTAGTAGTTGAAGGAACAATCATATCAACTCTTGGAATGTGCACCGTGCGCTTGTTCTCCTCGTGGCCAACACGTCGTTTTATTTCCTGTTCAGCTTTGCAAGCAAGATGAAACAAACGGTCCATAGGATAACACTCTTCATGAATTAGTATCTCTTGAATATCACGGTTTAATCCTCCCCAAAATCTATCCATAAAATCATCTTCACTTTCTTCTAACGAGGAATGCAACAAGGTAGTTTGTAAATCATCATAATATTTTGTTACAGTTTCACTACCTTGTTTTAAGTGTTGCAACTTCTTAATCATGTCACGAGTATAATAAGCAGGGACGAAAGTATGTCGCATGGCAAGTTTCAAATCATCCCAAGTAGTAGGTATATAATCAGGGTGTAACCGACAATATCCACTCCACCAAACCAAAGCATAACCAGTGAAAGAACCAACCGCAACCTTAACCTTTTTATTTTCATTGAAATTATGGGAAGCAAATATATTTTTTATGTCGAACTCCCATTCAATATATAAAGCAGGTTTAAAACGTCCATTAAATGGTGGTATAGATACATTAACCTGATCATGTGCATTTGGATGTTTGTGCACCTCTCGTGACGGTTGTGGTATTTGCAAAGGTGGTGGCACGTCTCCCGCGATCGACAAAGCCCATGAATTGACTCTGGATCCTGTCATGATTAGTAGAACAAGAAACAAAACCCAAAATAATGTTCCTATAACTACTAGGATGTGGTGGTAAAACGCTCACAGTAAAGCAAATATCAATGTCTTACAAGTTCTTACCATGCAGCAGGCGGTGATCGGCAACCAGCGGTGTCAAGTAACTCCGAATATTGAGTAAAGTGATTGCCAGGGGAGCGTACGTATACACGGTGTAGAAATATGTGGAGCTGGGTTGGCTATATATGGTAGCAAAAGATTAGCAATAATCAATTCAAAGATGCAATGTTGAATAAACGCTCAACGACGGTACTGTGCTGGTCCTAGGCTAGACCGGACTAGAGACGCGAGCCTAGAACACTAATGAGGTCACGGCATAGCACAACTAGCATCAATGAAGGATACTAAGTAGCTCTTGACAGCAAGATATAAGTGAAGATCACAACGGCAGTGAAGATAATGATGAAAAACAACTGCCAAGCAGGATATACAACAACTCTTCCCCAACTTTCCTCTTGGAAAGTTTGAGACAATTTTCTGATAAATTCTTTCAAAGAATGCTACTAACTCAAGCTTTCCAATGCAAAAAGAATCACTCAATTTCGAGTTGATATGAGGAGTCAAAGAATTCTAAAACTGGCCTGAAAAATTGGAACAAGTTGTGTTCACGAACTTCGGAGGGCAAAAAGACCTATTTAGAAGCCGATTTCTTCTGCAACTATTTAGATGCGGCTCGTCGCTATCTTCAATTTGAGTACTCACGGAGCCAAAACTGACTTCGTATGAGGAAGATACACCTGTTTTACTGAACAGTGCGCAAAACAGATTCCAATCCGAATTCAGGTACGAGATTGATTCTAGATAGATCCAATTTTTTTTTCTTCTCTTTTTTTTTCTCACGCCTTTTTTTTCTTTTTCTTCTCCCTCTTTTTCTTTTTTTTCTTTCCTTTTTCTCTTTTTTTCTTTATCTTCTTTTTCTCCCTCTTTCCAAGACAAACTAGATAAGATACAGATTCGATCAGGCGAAGATGTGAGTGACCTCAACTATGATTATGACAATAAATAGTGCGTAGCACATGGTGGAAATTGGTGGATGGGATGGTGGACAGCGGATGGGATAATGATGCAGCGGCTGCGTGACTAATGTGAACAGAACTCGAAACTCTAAAGGAACTAGACACTAAGACCAGCAACTCAACACGGCGATGCAACCGATAATTCAATAATGCAAACAATGAAAAGAAAATTGCAAAGGCTCAGTCTGGCTAGGACAAAGGTTGAATAGATCTAACTTTTGTTTTGTGGCTTTTTCTTGGACAATAGGTAAGAAAATAAATCTAATCTAGGAAAAACTGGAAATTCTCACCGAGCAACCTGAAAACTGATACCACTTGATAGAGGCGGGGTGTCCCGATCTTTCGATGAGATGATACTACCGATTTGGTGGAGACGACTTTGACGATCCGACTACAAACGTGCACGACGTTGCGCCTTAGCAATCGCTAAACCAATCTCCTGAGGTTATTGACCACGCCGGAGCACGATCAACCTGACCACGAAGGTCTATTTCTGAATATTGCGAATATATATGAAGTATTGATAAAGGTGGGGATCCGTAAGCGGTCTTGGTCTGGTCGTTGGACACAAACGAAGTACACGAAGTTGCAATGGCTAACTTTTAACTAAACAAATTCCCAAGGAAAAGCTACTAGATGGATCTACTTATATAGGAGCAAGGGGTGGCGGCCAAGGAGGTGGTAGGACGTCCCAAGGCAGCCTAAAACTAAATCTAGGTCGTACAAGGCCAATGGGCCCAAGTGGAGGTGATGTAACACCTTTGGACTTGTAGTTTGACTCGGATTCTGCTGCAGCATCAGATTTTTTCGTCCACAACTCAACGCTCCAGACGAATTTGAAGGTGATTCCAATTGGGTTGGAAAGTGCACGAAATCTAGTTTCCAACAAAAAAAGAATCACCCAATTCGGAGTCCGTATGAAAAACTTGTGTGCGTTTTGAGTCAGGTGTGTCTGTGAAGTCTGAATCTGAATCCAGAACGTGAGAGACTTGGACCTATCTTCTCTTGGGCCAAAAGTGACGTGAGAGAACTTTTTGGACAGCAAATAAACATCTCTTTCTTCCTTATCTTCATATGTGGATTGTACAAATGTCCCATACACCTGCAATTAAACAAAACACAAAAATGTGTGAAGTATTTTTGTTCTGGATAACATAAATAGATTATTGAATAGTTTGCACTAGAAATCACCTGACAAATATGCATATATGCAATATTTTTGGTCATATCCAAGGTAGTCATGTCCTCATCAGTTGCACATATAGAGCATCACATTGTGAACAACTGAAATAAACAAGTCATAAGGCCATCTCTAGCCGATCCTTAAATAGTTAAAGTACTAAAACCCTTAGTGGATATATATATATACTCTAGTAATATTTGGCCGTTTCTAGAAGATCCCCTAAACTTAAGGTTGTAAACTTCAATTTGATCAGGTTCAAAGCAGGTTCAACCGAAAGTATATGCATTCAAACATAAACATAGATAGTTTTGCATAACCGAACATAAAACATAAATTTAAACTAAGCTTAACTAAACTACTTTCGATCGAAGTAGAGGTCGAGCCAATCCTTCCTCGTCATGTACGGTGTGCCGCAAACCGGGTCCGGGCCGGTGTCGTCGTCGGGGTCATTAGGGAAGGCACTCCTCCACTTGTCGACATTGATCTCCTAGTCCTCGGGGCCCACCCCGACGCCCTCCGCTCCGCCATCGCTACTGCCTTCGACCTCGTCATCGGAGGAGAGCACGATAACCTCATTGTTGTCCTTGCCGCCTTCGACCTCATCATCGGAGGAGAGCACGATAACCTCGCCGCCCTCCGCGCCGGCAAAGATCGCCCGCTCCGCCTCCACGAGCTTTGGGTGCTGCCGGTGGAGCTCTTGCATGTAGGCCTCGGCGGCGGCCTCGGCCTCAAGGCACTCCCACGCCTCGCGGTCCTCCTACGCCATAGCTGAGCTCACCACCCCTGGCTCCGGCAGAACAAGGTCGACCGGACGTGTGCCGAAGGGCAAATTGAGCCTATCCACCGCGCCATGGTAGCGGACCTTCCAGCGGTCATACTCCATGGTTGTGAGCTCGGCCGGGTGGAGGCTATCAAGCCATCGGTGGGTGCGGGTCTCCCGATCTGTAATCTGATGAGGACATCAATATCATTGTTACACCCACAACCTCTGCTGCTATACATACTGAACCAATTACTAGAGCTCGCGCACGCCAACTAAATTACCAGGTACTTTCGTTTCTTGGTAATGATTCTAATGTTCATGAGAATATGATGCTGCCTAAATTGGATACATTTGTTTTGCTTACAAATGAAGGGCCTAGCTTGGAGAAGGATGAACATTGGAGCAAGAACAAGCATGGAGATGATGGCATGCGCAAGGGGAACAAGAACAGAGTTACAAGTGATGATTTCAGGTCTTAGAAGCCTCCATAACGAGTGCATGAAGCCTTGGACAAATATACAAGATGTCACTTCATAAATTTCGTCCAGAGGCTATTATAGGTGCTGCGTCACCTTTTTATTGGGCCAGGCCCATGTAATTTCGAAATACATAAGTATAGGCTATTTTTAGAGTCCGTATGTGTGGGGAAACAAGAGATAGGGTTGATTTCGGACCCCTCCACCAAGGGCCACGAAATTCCCCCTCTCTTCCTCCATATATACAGCCCTTAGGGCACCGTTTAGACTTTGGGTTTTGTTTAGATTAAAAGTTCGCCAGAGCTGCAACTTCGCGTACTTCGTTTGTGTTTAACGACCAGACAAAGGCGTCACAGAACCCCACCTTGATCAATAAAGCTTTCATCTTATATTCGCAATATCCAGATTGCAATCTCAGTTTCTTGCTTGTTCTTCATTTGCTCGCAGGAAACAGACCCTCGTGGTCAGGTGGATCGAGCTCCGGCGTGGTCAATAACCTCTCGGAGTTGGTTTAGCGATTGCTAAGGCGCGACGTCCTCGCACGTTCGTAGTCGGATCGTCAAAGTTGACTGCCACCAATGCGATATCCATCATCTCATCGAAAGACGGGACACCTTTGCCTCTATCAAGTGGTATCAGATTTCCAGGTTGCTCGGTGAGATTTTACAGTTTTTCGTAGTTTAGATCGAGTCTGTTCTTCATACCTATAGTCCACAAAAAAGCCACAAAAAAAATTAGGGTTAATTCATCATATCCGAACCAATCTGAGCCTTTGCATAATCTTTCTAGGGTTTTGCTTTGTTGAATTTGCGGTTGCATCGTCGTGTCTAGTTGCTGGTCTTAGAGTCTAGTCTTTTAGAGTTTCGAGTTCTGGTCATAAGTTGTCACGCCGCCGCCGCACCATCATCATCGCTCCTGCCATCTACCACCACCGCTTATCCGCCACCGCTTCGAATCCGTATCCATATACCACCACCGCTGTCATATACTACCACCGCTGCCATCTACCACCATATATCCACCACCAATCCGAGTTCTTGTCATATTAGGTTTGTTTTCGAGATCCATCTAGATTCCGATTCGTGTTTCCTTGCCGGAGTAGGTTTCGGGAAAAAAAAGAGTCCGGAAACCACACTCCATTTAGGCACAAAATTTTTCGAAAACGCATTTTTCAAAAAAAATTCTTGCTATCCTATTTTTAGGTGTTTCTGAGTGTTTTGAGACAGGTGCCATCATAGGAAGTTTTTTTTGACCCGCTTCCAGTTTTTGGGTCCGGGCAGTCAAAAAAAAAAATTGGTCGAAAAACTTTTGTGCCCATCCTGTCAGTTTGAGCTAGGAAGAGTTTTGAGACACTGATAGAGGCAAAGGTGTCCCGTCTTTCGATGAGATGATGGATATCGCTTTGGTGGAAGTCGACTTTGATGATCCGACTACGAACGTGCGAGGACGTCGCGCCTTAGCAATCGCTAAACCAACTCCGAGAGGTTATTGACCACGCCGGAGCACGATCAACCTGACCACGAGGGTCTGTTTCCTGCGAGCAAACGAAGAACAAGCAAGAAACTAAGATTGCAATCTGGATATTGCGAATATAAGATGAAAGCTTTATTGATCAAGGTGGGGTTCTGTGACGCCTTTGTCTGGTCGTTGAACACAAACGAAGTACGCGAAGTTGGAGCTATGGCGAACTTTTAATCTAAACAAAACCCAAAGTCTAAACGGTGCCCTAAGGGCTGTATATATGGAGGAAGAGAGGGGGAATTTCGTGGCCCTTGGTGGAGGGGTCCGAAATCAACCCTATCTCTTGTTTCCCCACACATACGGACTCTAAAAATAGCCTATACTTATGTATTTCGAAATTACATGGGCCAGGCCCAATAAAAAGGTGACGCAGCACCTATAATAGCCTCGGGACGAAATTTATGAAGTGGCATCTTGTATATTTCGTCCAAGGCTTCATGCACCCATTATGGTGGCTTCAAAGTCCTGAAATCATCACTTGTAACTCCGTTCTTTTTCCCCTTGCGCATGGCATCATCTCCATGCTTGTTCTTGCTCCAATGTTCATCCTTCTCCAAGCTAGGCCCTTCATTTGTAAGCAAAACAAATGTATCCAATTTAGGCAGCATCATATTCTCATGAACATTAGAATCATTACCAAGAAACGAAAGTACCTGATAATTTAATTGGCGTGCACGAGCTCTAGTAATTGGTCCTGTATATGTAGCAGTAGGGGCTGTGGGTGTAACAATGGTATTGATGTCATCATCATCCTCCCCTTCTTGAAATGAAGTCGTCCTCGACGGAAACTCATCTTCCTCACCCAAATAAGGCTTCAAATCTGCAATGTTAAAAGTGGGACTAACCCCAAAATCTGCAGGCAGCTCAAGTTTATATGCATTATCATTTATTTTCTCTAACACCTTAAAGGGACCATCAGCACGTGGCATTAGCTTTGATTTGCGCAAATCAGGAAATCTATCCTTACGCAAATGTAACCAAACAAGATCTCCAGGTGCAAACACAACATGTTTTCTACCCTTATCTCCAACAAGTTTATATTTAGCATTCATACGCTCAATGTTTTCCTTAGTTAACTCATGCATTTTTAAAATCAATTCAGCACGTTGTTTAGCATCAAAATTAACCTTCTCCGAAGATGGAAGAGGCAACAAATCAATA